>NW_017537702.1:28561-32859 GCF_001853355.1 Bactrocera latifrons
TCTCGCGTGTGGGTGGTGTTGATGAGTGTAGAAGTGTGGTGAGTTGTGTTGTGTGGTGTATTGGTGTAGTGGCATTAGGGGGGGGCGGCTTATCTCATTTAGCCAAGGAGCTTTTTGTTTTGAAGCGATTAAATGAATTATGTCGTGCTTTTCGATGTGGTCGAAGATAATCAGTGGCTGTTTTGCCGCCAATTTGGCGTTTTGATCGGCCCATTCATTTCCAGTAATACCGGCGTATCCAGGGATCCACTTAATTTTTATGTTTGCTTTCCCAATTAGCACGCTTCTAATTTGCGCAATGAGGTAGGATTTGTCAGATGCATTTAGAAGAGCTGAGATTGTAGACTTTCTATCATATATATCTTATCTATTAATGTTCTTAAATTAGAGTTTTGAACAAGGGATAGCGCATTATAGATGGCTGCTGCTTCTGCAGTGTATACTGAGCTGTAATTGGGCAGGAGTCCAGCTTTTAACGTCTTTCCAACGTTATCAACAATAGCAAAAGATGTGTAGAAGTCGGCCTTCCAATAATCAGTAAAAATTAGTTGCCAATATACGTAGTGTTGCACAATGTGCTCTTTGAACAAGGTTTGATATACCCTGGAATTGGTGTTCTTTTTATGATGTTTTTGAAGATGTAGCTCGAACAAGATTCTTTGAGTAGCCATGATGGGGCAAAAGAAGTAGACTTTTCCTCAGGTATAGTTCTTATACCTAGATCCTTAGCTAATTTAATGCATTTAGAAATAGTGGAAGAAGTATTGGAGTTTGTATCGTCTGTCCATTTGGCTTTTACTATACCATATAAGAGCTTGTTATTACATATTAGTAGGTGAAGCTTTTGGTAGAATAAGCTTTTGCAAAGTATGTAAAACTCTTTCCTCGATGGATGGGAGTCCGACTTCCGTTAATGTGAACTTTATTAGCGATGTTGGGAATGCCCGAATACTTCTTCTAACAGCTGCATGATATGGTGCAAAGATTTGCTTTATGTTGCTTTCGGCACAATTGCCGTAGATAGGGAGACCATAATCGATCTTAGATAAAATTAAAGCTCTTGTAATATTGATGAGAAAAAATGTGAATTAAACAATATTTTGATGATAGATACTGAATTATATTAAGCTTAGAAATTAGTTGCTTACGTAGATTTGTACAATGTTCATTAAAAGTAAGTCTCTTATCAAATATTAAACCTAGAACTTTGAGACTAATAATTACATTATTATAGTTAAGCTTGAAGTTATTACATTTGTGTGTTTCTACAGATATGGTGTTAATTCCTAAATACAGTATCTAACAATCCTTACCACTGGTGGGGCGCAATGATAGACTGCTATCAAGGGAGAATATATTCATTCTGGTTTTTATTTTGTGTATTCCTTGCTTATATACAAATTTTAAAACTATCTTAAATAACTAAATATATGTGTATGTGTATATGTTTGTTTGTATTGCAGCATATTATTTATTGCTGCTTGACATGGGGTTATTTTCAAGTAAATAATTTAATACATGTATGTGTGTGTGTCTTTAATGTTATCTGTTCTGTAACTTTATGACTTTTGTCCCATGAATTTTTATTATTATTTGAAATGCATTTTATGTAAATGCATGACTATGTTGTACATATGTACATACATATGTATGTATGTATCTTGAAAATGATATTTATTTTTAATTATATTTCGGCTTTGTTGATAAATGATATTTGAACATATTGCAGAGGGAAAAAGTTATTACTTAAATTAGTGGACTGTATTTTTTTATGTTATAAATATTCTACCGGTTGAGAATATTGACAATCATTCTATCAGCATGATTCGCTTTACATTTATAACGGAAATATAGTATTAAAAGGCATAATATTATAATTACTACTAAACTAAAGATATATGTCCGCTATGGTTTCTTAAATTTAACTCACTTAATTTTAATTCGTTGTTATTGATCTTTTCAATGCTTTCTCTTAGCATTCTCTGCTCTTCGTTGTCGTCTATTCTACTTATTTGAAGAGTAGTGATATGGTCCACCGCTATTTCCTTTATAGTTGTCACGATCGGGTCCAACGTCGGTTTGAAGTCGCTCTGCATTTTAAATATTTGCATGCCGATTAAGGTGATACTTTCATATCTTGCAGTACAGCCAGCTTTGATTGAAAGAATTCCTTGTGCCGGAATATCCAATATCTGCGTTTTGCCTTTTTGACAGTCTAGATGGATCGTAGAATTTTTGAACACTTTAAAGATCCAAGTATTTTCTTCAAAGAGTTCTGACCAAAATATTGATTTAGTTACTTCCTCATATTTACAGTTGTGTGCCCGCTTTTTAACAACGCTAAAAGTTCGCATGTTTGATCTAAAAGTTCGCAGGTTGCCATGGAGATTTTCCTTTCCATATTAAATGGTTGTTGAGGCTTTTTGTACATGTCGGGTTATGGTTTAGATTTTGCATATTTAATTGCGCAGATTGCATACGGCGAATACACTTGATCACGTCGCTGCCAATTTTAGACTGCTTGCCAGCATTCTAGCATACCGAAAAATGCTTTCCAGAAAATGCTGCAACGAACATACTTGTATCTCTGTCTCTCGCATTGGCTCAAGCATACACGCACAACAATCGTAGTGCGTATCTCTCTCTCAAACCTCACGCAACATCTCTTTCTCATATTCGCATCGAACTATCCTGACCATCTGGCGAATAGATGGAACAAAGCGTACCAACAAACAACCGTTAGAGTGCAGAGACGAGAATTGTCACTTGGTACACGTATTTGATTTAATTCTTTTACACTGATTACCATAATTTAAGATCCGACATACACTTATTTAATTCTGCTTGTGACATCAAAAAATATGAGTTAAGTCCAAAGTTGTAAACTAAGAATTCGTTTCTTAGTTTTGCTTTTAATATTTTTCCATTATATTCATGTGGAATTACTATTAGTTTGTATATTTCCGATGATTCACTTTGAATTAAAGGTAGTTCTGCCTTTTATAACTAATTTATCGTCCACAATTAATCCTCGTGTTTTCATCAAATTGTATACATCTCTTAGTTGTGTGTTGGTTTGTCTTTTATTAACATCAGTTCTGTTTGTAATTGTGTTGGAGTCAAAAGTGTTGGATTTATTCTTCCTTGGATTAAATCTATCAGCAACTCTATTACTGCAATTTGTATTTTTTCACATTCACTCAATAATATGGTAATTTGAGTAACTAACATTTGAAATTGAATCGCCATTTTATCACGATTTATGTCCTTTGTAATTTCGGATTGATATTTGTTTATTTGTGTTTGGATTTTAAAGAACTGCGAATTGACTTCTTCCAAATTTGTATTTATAATGTTGGCTGTAGAGTTTATTAAAGTGATTTGAGATTTTAGCCTTTTCTTGATTTGATTTTGATTAGAAAGTAACGTTTTAAAATTGCTTTCTATTACTTCTTGGTCATCTGTATTCATTAACCTAAACAGCATGTTGTAAATTGAACCGACCCATTCTAATGGTGCTCTTTTTTGCCTTTTATTGTATACAATCAAATTATGATTGTGACTTAAATCCTCATAACGTTTGCCTAGTGATAATGATATGACATTATATGCCTCTTCAAACTGGGATAATAGCTGGCAATGATTTTTTATTCTTTTAATGCAATTTGGCAACATATTATACTGTTCGAAATATGCATTAAGATCATAATATATAAGCAAATCCCAAGTAGATGTGATTACATCCATTTTTCCTAGTGAGTCCATGTAAATTTTAGTATTTTCAGGAAGTTTGCTCACTGTTGCTCTTCTTTCTTGAGGAATGTGTATGTTCATACCAAGAGTACTTGTTGCTATGTAAAAGAACGCTAAGATCAAGGGCGCAAATGTACTTATAGGTTGCTTCTTCATAGGTATGGTTGTGATTGCAGAAGTTCTTACATCATTMTTTTCTTCATTATTGTCTGCTTGTTTTATAAGTGGACATAATTTGTGGATTGGTCTTTTCAATGTGTTGTTAGAAAGCTTTAATATCACAACTCGAACACGTCCAGCATTTCCTGGATGCGTTTCTATTACTTTTCCAAGAGGCCACTTGGTAGGCTGTGTACTTTCATCTTTTACAATGACAATATCTCCTTCTTTTATGTTATTTGTTGGAGTTTTCCACTTATTCCTTTGTTGAAGTGTATGAAAGAGTCTTGGTGAATTTTTTGTATTAATTTCCATTTGTTTAACGAGGAAATGTTTACATCCGTACCTGAAGAGGGAATTGATAATAAAGGTTTTCCTATTAAAAA
>NW_017537702.1:37504-39152 GCF_001853355.1 Bactrocera latifrons
GTGCGTTCAAGAGCTTAATGTTTGTATTAGCGCAATGTCCGTAAATTCAAAGTCCGAAGTCAATTTTAGATAATATTAAAGCTTTTGTTATATGGACAAGAGTATTTGTATGTACTAAGCAGTATTTAGCTGATAAGAATTTAATTATATCAATCTAGAAAAAATACTTACTCTAACATATTTACAATGCTCTTTGAAAGTTAATTTGTTGTCGAATATAAGYCCTAAGATTCTTAATTTATTAGTAYGTGGGAGATCAACGTTAGAAAAGGATATATTAGGAAAGGAGCACTTTTGTTTCCGACATATGTGAAAAGTTTTACATTTGCTAGGCGATATATTAGCGCCTGAAATTTTTGACCAATTATTTATTTTATTCAATATATTTAAAAATATGTGTTTAACTTGGTTTAGATCTTGAGTTTTAGAGAATATTAAAACATCATCGGCATAGATGTAGTGTTTAACAGCTCCACTAGAACTTAGAATTGTATTTGTTTCATTGAACGCAATGGTAAATAACACAACAGAAAGAGATGATCCCTGTGGTATACCATAAAACAGATCGCGTAGGCCGGATTTATGCTTATTGGCAATAACAAAAAATGTGTAGTGGTTCAAAATCGATTTTATTATATTATATAGTTTTTCGCAAACATTCCATTTTTTAAGTTCCCTGAGTACCATGTGAGGTCCAATCCTGTCAAATGCTTTTTCAAAGTCTAAACTTATCACAGAAACGTGATTTCGGTTTGACAAAGCCGTAGAGGCATAGTGTTCGAAAAATAACAGAGCGTCAGTTACTCCTAAACCTTTTTGGAAGCCAAATTGTTAGGGTTTTATGAAAGCGTTTACTTTGGCAAACCAAATAACTCTTACAGATATTATTTTCTCCAGAATTTTGGACATGCAAGGAAGTAAGGATATGGGTCTATAATTTTCTATTTGAGAAGTAGATTTATTGGGCTTGGGCTTGTCGATGGGAAGGATGGAAGCTGTCTTCCACTCCTGTGGATAGATTCCCTCGTTGAGGATTTTATTGTAAAGAGAAATTATTCGAATTTTAAGGGATCGAGGGAGATTTTTAAGGATGGGATAGGAGATTTTGTCCAATCCTGGAGTTTTACCAGCCTCGTTGCAATTGTTACATCGAATTCACTTAATGTGATGGGAGCATCTGCTTGGACGGCTTTGGGTGAGGGAAATGGGTTACTGTAGTTTTCAGAGATTGTTTGGCTTTTTAAGGTGTTGAAATCAAATGTGAAAATTATGACTCTTGGAATTATCTGACCATGTGTCCGCAAACTTCTGAGCAATGTCCTGAGGCTTATAAAGAGGACCATGGGCAGAATGTATAAATGGTATGCTGGATCGTTGTGAGGAGCCTGTAAGAATTTTAATGTGTGACCAAATTTTTTTTGTGCTCGAAAATGGGTTGATATTCACGGTGAGTGTTTCTAAAGCTTTTCGTTTGGCAGATTTTAATTCTTTTCTAAACACCGCGTTCGCTTTTTTATAGCTTATGAAATTATTGTCAGTTCTGGAATGTTTGTATTTGGACCATAATGTTTGTTTATTGTTCCTTAAAATTGTTAGGAGATTTAACCAATATGGCAATTTAGCATGGAAATGCTTGATACTGGACTGG
>NW_017537702.1:41562-45086 GCF_001853355.1 Bactrocera latifrons
TTGTACAATACATATGTATGTACTAGAGGTCTCTAGTATGTACATACATATTTTGCGACGCAAATCGAAACGACGCAAATCGGGTCGACGCAAACCGGGGCCCCAGTGTAATCGGAAAATGGTCACTATTATGGAGGTCTTGAAGTGTATTGGAGGAAAGTTTTGGTGTGGAGGCAAGGGTGATGTCGGGATGGGTAAACGGTTTATGAGTGGAGAAGTGAGTTGGTAATCCATCGTTAAAGGCGACTAGGTTGTGAGAAAGTATTATATCCTCAATGATTTCTCCTCTTTTATTACTAGTAGAAGAACCCCACAGCGCGCTCCAAGCATTAAAATCTCCTAACAAAACAATTGGGGCAGAAACAGTGTTGATGATATTACTAAGGTCCCTATTTGTAAAGTTCTGATGAGGCGGGATGTAGCAATTGACAATAGTGATTTTGAAGCCTATGTCAATTTCCAACGCCAAGCAGGAAATGCCAGAAGTGACCGGGATGAGTTTATGGTAGATGGAGTTTTTAACGAGAATTGCAATGCCTTGCTTACAGGAAGTGTTTTGACTGCTTTTAGAAAAGTAACTTGTGTAGTTTTTAGGAGAATATGCTATTTTATTAGAGGGGAGATGCGTCTCTTGTAAAGCAACGATTTCAGGAGAAAACTCATTAATTAAAATATTTAAATCAGGGTAATTATTAAATAGTCCGTTTATATTCCATTGTAATATTTTAATCACATTTCATTTGTGTTTGGAAGTCTGTAGGGATGTAGGATAAGGGGGGAAAAATGGAAGCGGGAGAATCAGAAGAGGTAAGTTGGGCAATAAAATTTGAGATAGTTGTTGTTGTTGTTGAGTTATCGACTGGAAAAGTGGTTTGACTGGTATTTATATTGTTTGTTTGACTTGGGTTGTTTTCTTTTACTTCGTGATTCGTTATATTAATATCGGTGTTGTTGTTGCTCGAACGTATTTGTTCTGCTTGGGTTTCATTATTGTTTTGGTTTGGTTGTGTATTCTTTGATTTTTTGATTACATTAGCAAAGGAAAGGGGAGTCTCGTTAAGAGGTGATTTTTTGCATCTTGATCGTTTTTATTATTATTACTTTTTTCAATTGAACAAACTTTGGTCAAGATTTACTGGAAGCGGGGTGGCTGCCAGAGCAGTTTGTGCACAAAGTGCGAGAGCATACTTCTGGAGTGTGAGGAGGAAGTGCGCATGAGTCGCAGGTGGATGTTTTATTACATCGCTTTGCTGTGTGGCCGAACAATTGGCAATTTTTACACCTCATTGGATTTGGGTAGTATGGGCGTACTTTAGTTGTATACCATGATACTTCCTATTTCTCAGGCAATTGATTTAAAATTGTCAAATTTTCTGCTAATAAAAGGTCTTCTATGATTTTACCTCTCCCCAAAGAGAGCTCCGGGCATTGAAATCGCCAAGTATAAGTACGGGTGTTTGGATAGGACCGGTTATATCGCGTAGTTCTTTGATATTAAAGTTTTGGTGTGGTGGAATGTAAACTGTTAATGTAATGTGATTGATTGAGAAAAAGGAAAGGAGGTATAATGAGAGTTATTGATCTTCACACATCTGACGTTAATTATATGAGTTGAGATATATTCGGAATAAGTAGGTGGAGCGAGAATATTGATATTGCCTGTAGAGAGAGAGGGAGTTTGGATGTTAAGAGAATCTGTTGTGGATATTTTAGGAATGAGTGGTATGCTTATTTTGGTTGGATTTGTTTTCGTTTGGGTAAGCGTTATGTTAGGGAGGTTTTTTGTTGTTTCATTTGGTGATTTTAGATGATTATCAATTACGAAACTATTTTTGTTTACTATCATGGTTTCCTTTTGTTGTGGAAGAGAATAAGATGTTGGGGATTTTAGTAGTATTTTAGCTGGAAACTTTTACACCTCATGGGGTTAGGGAAATATGCTCTAATCCGCATTGTGTGCCATTAGACTTCGAGTTTTTCTGGAAGTTTTTAGAGGTCAAATGAAAGAAGTACCACACCACTAGGTCTTTGTTTCTTCTTCTCCTTCTATATTTTTAGTGAATTTATACACAAAAGTAACTCCCTGATCTTTTAAATTGTCAACAATTTCATCTTCTGCAATGTCATTTAGAAATGGTGCGTAAATTGTACCTTTAGAGCAATTCAAATTGTCGTGTAACTTAACTTTAATATCGCAAATTCCATTTAATTTCTTTGTTGTAAGAAATTTTTCAGCGATCTTCCGATTTTTAACAAGTAAGAGTGGATTACCATCACGTAATTCGGTAATAGATAAAATTTCCTAACTTATTGATTCTAAGCTTTTATGCACAGCGAAGAAAGAGTATATGGAAAGTGTTTTGTTCGAATGTGCTGCAGATATTAGAACAAACTTTGGGCAATCTTTTTTAATTTGAGGCAGTTCTGGAAAATTTTCAAGTGGTTTGTATGTAAGTTTTTTCCTTTTGGGGTTGGGGCTAGAGGCAAGCAGAGCAAACGTTTTTTCCCCGAGCTTACGCGGCCCTGGGGCCATAATTAATCAAATATTCACTAATATGCACTGTTTTTTACGCGAATAACCGTACGATCAAAGTAAAAACACGTGCACTTATATGCAAGTAGGAATATGCGAATAAAGCGTAAAGCACAAAAAAAAAATCGCGATTAGAAAACACGCAGGTTCGGTTACTATATGACGGTGGTAGGTGGGAAATATGATTTTAAATTGATATGTCGATCTCACATCCTTATTTAAAAACATTTGATGTTTAGACGCGTTCATTGGTGCTTTTTGCCGCTACTGATAGCGTATACAAATCTGATTCTTTATGTGGAATTCTTCACAGTGCGTCGGCCACGACGTTTGTTCTACCTGCTTTATAGTGCATTTCATAACTGTATTCTTCTAGTATTGCTTTCCAGCGCACAGTGGTCGGGCTTGTATGGAGCCGCGGCCATAAATATTTCCCGTTGAGATATCGTCTAAAAAATCTAAAAAAAATGTTTGAACATATGTATGTGACCTGGTCTACGGAAAGGGGGCTTAGTTGTCAAAAAATCAATTTTCACTTTTTAGTTAATTCGGATGGAAAATGAGATGCTTTTTCACGTGATAGAATCCAAAACGTCATAACTTGTTTGAAAGTTTCCTAAAAATGTAGAGAAAGAAGAGTAAAAATACGAAAAAATAAAATTTTTTTGTAATGAACAGAATACATTGAATTATAAGCTATAAAGACACTAGAAAAACGTATTATGGGTTTTATAGTATATGTATTGTTTCTTTGTTGTGGTTTTCCTTGAGATCTTTTTACGTGTTGATCCTGAGGAAGATGGACCTGGTTCCTCTGTAGAAGGTAAATGTAATTGTATGCCTCATAACTTCTGTATCCTGTCTCTGTCCATATTTATTCCGCCCAGCAAGCTTTGCGTATACACTTTCTAGCTTTTCGTTACTCATAATTCCAGCTTCGATGTGACTTAGTATCACTAAATCAAGTTCATTTTTCGACATCTCTAAACAA
>NW_017537702.1:45396-58381 GCF_001853355.1 Bactrocera latifrons
TCAGTGTTACTTTTTTAAATGTTCCACACTAGCAACTTACACGATGAACTATAATAATATTCCGACCAAAAACAACACTTACTGGACGTCCTTGAAGCCTCTGGAAAGGAGAACAATTAATGAGATAATGATGTTTCCCAGAAAAGTAGTTTGCGGACGTTAGCTCCCTTTTCGTAGACCAGGTCACATATATTGAAGTGGATGATTGTTTATTTTCGATAATATTATTTTATTTAAGTGAAACAACACCAATGTCGATTAGGCAGCGACATTTAAGTATGGTTATACAAGTTATTTATTTATTTGTTCACATTTAAAACACAATTATTATTTGGCAGCGAGCCGTGTGTTTATTGTGGAAAACCAAACTTAGAATTAATTACAAAAATCTTCTTACGCCTAATATATGCTAGCAAGTCACCTTGCACGTACAGGTGCATTGAAGTCGTTGTTGTTGTTGAAAAGCAGCACTGAAAAAAGCTCAAGTAGCGGCGGCGCTGTATCGTCATTTACTCTGGATGCGCGAGTTATGGATTAAAACGGTTCTTTATTATTCTGTAGCAAGAATCAGACTGACTCTGCCATCAGATCAGCAACTCGAGTCTGCCCCCAATGTGTGGGTGTACCGCACATACCAACAGGCTCAAAATATGCCGAGTCTGCTGTTTTGGTCACGTACTGGCTGATCATGCGATGTGGTGCACAACTGCATGCCGTCAGTTGACGTAACCTGAGATGTAACTCGCGTGAGTTTCTCTTTGAACGTTACACCAATAATAATTTTTATTTCTAAATTAACTTAACATGAAGGTAAAGAAGTTTAATGAGTCAGCAAAATTACAATAAACAGGAAGTAAGTATTAATTGCTACACAATTGTTGCAGTGTTTTTGGTTCTGCTGACTTTGATATTTTAAAATTAAAGGGAAAAGTTGTTATTAGTAATTTTAAAAATATGATTACAATTTTGTTTGTAAGAATTAATATTGCTGACTTAAACTATTTAGAATTCAAGTGAAATTGATTATTCTCGAACTCGACGAGTCGCTCAACGAGGTCGATGCGCCGATGTTAAGAATAAGAAGCAAAAAAAAGAAATATATGTTAGTGAAGAAAAGCCAAGTTTTGGGTTTAAAATAAAATAAACGTTTGGTCTTTATTCTTACTAATAAGTGTATGTGTATGTTTTACAATTACCTTATGAGGTGATGGTTATGATGGCCGGTGGACGTCTTGGTTCGTTCCTTGCTTCTAAGAAAGTGCTAAAAAAGTGGCTAGCAGAATCGCTGGTGAGCAAAATTAACGAAACTATTGCCAGTTGAGTGAAAACTATGAGCGGTTTGTGTCAACAGTTAACTGGCAATAGTTTGTTAAATGCTCACTAGGGTGAGTGAAAAAGAAATTAGGCACTGGCCTAAACAAAATTTTTTAAAGTACAATAAGAAATAAACTTAATATACTGCTGACTTAAACTACTTAAAATTAAATGTTGCTTTATTGCTGTCTTCTGAGTTTTGGTGGGGGTTGATGTGACGATATAACTCGTGTGGTGTCGTTTAACCGTGGGATAGCGACCGCTGTCTGAGTCGCATGCTTACGTAAGCTTTTAGTGGTTGGTTATTTGTAAAAGCTATGTAAGCCAATTTCGGCGTATGTTGCGTTAACTTACATAAGTGTCGCTGACTTTGCCTAAATATTTTTGTAAAATTTCTTCAATATCTGAAGTTGTGGCACAGGTTCGAAGTGTGGTAGTGTGTGTATGTCCTTTTTTACTCACATTGCAGATAAGCACTATCTTTTCTGGCGTGGAATGTTTTTTCCTTCTCAAGTAAATGAAAATAAATTTCTTTTTGTCACTTGGTCGAAAGTGTTCTACACTTATTTATAGGTTACAATATTGTTTACTTAATACTAACTGCGCAGTTCAGACCTTATTGGATTTCTTCGAGTGTCTCGGAATCTGGCGAAGCTTGGATCTACATCCATAGGAGTTGGTCGTGGTTGAGATTGTCCGTTTTGTTGTCTACGAAAATATCACAAAGTAGCCGCATTAGTCCGGATATAAAAACTCGTAATGCATCTTGGCGATTCTTCGAACTTAGAGATTCTAAAACATTCTTCTTATTTTGATAGGTCATCAACGTCTTATTAATTATGGCTGTTAATTTCTTTTCGATCTCATCATGGAATTCTGTCATTGTCTCTCTTCCTTGTAGGAGGGTAGACACTTCTTGTTCCAGTATGTAAACAGGTTTCTTATCTGCATAAGTAAAATTTTCCTGGCTATAATTGCATCGGATCGAATCTGCAGATCTCACTATTTTATTCCTTATGATTTCCATAGTCTGATAATAGTTAGAACTGCCGTGTGCATTCTGAAAAATTTTATTATATATGCCGACATGTTTCAAAAGTGATCGCCAGCGAATTCAAGCAAGGACTTGACTACGTCCAAGGATGCATCGCACCTAACTGCCGAATCGATTGTAACCTCATTATATTGCTCTATTTGAGATGGTCTTTCTATCCGCGTAAGTCTATCGGTCACTTAGTCCATGGTTGCCTGGAATGCCCGTCTCGTCTGTTCGGTTCCTGCTCAAATGGCGGCACTCATTAAGATCCGAATTGTGGTTTCGTCCATTTTCCGTCAAGAAACTAATTATTCTGTATTCTCCTACCCACTTTTTAATAATATCCATGTAGGTAATATTTTAAATTTTTTCTTGTCTCCTTATTACAATATTACTCAATGTCAATTACTCTTTTTGTACTTTTCTTACTCAAAATATTACGTAATGAGCAATTTACTTACAGTTTGATTATTGCTCGAAATGGTGTCCTTAAAGCTTACTATAATCGATATTAAATTTTACAATTTCTCAGTTAGATAAATTATTCGGGTGTATTATCCCATATTTAGCGGATACAACATTTTCTTGTATAATTCTACGTTACTTTTTAACAATTGAATTTTTGTGTATTGAACTAAATATAAAGTTGGTTTTTATTCATCATATATATGTTTATTTATCGAATTAATTTTTTTTTCAATTTTTAATCTGTCACTTTTAACAATTTCTCTTTAATGTTCAATAGCTGATGCGAAATAACAGTTTATTTTCATTTGTTCGTTAAATGAGTAATTCGTTTGTAGCAGATATGTTTGTATATTTTGTCTGTCGTCTTCATCCATTGTTTCAAAATGCCATTTTGACATACTGCCAAGTGCATTAATCAATCCTCTTTTATTTCTAGCTCTAACTGGTATAGGTAGGTAGGTAGGAGTGCAGCCATATCGAGCTCAATTAGCACCTAATGTGCTATTTTCATACACTATTCGTAGAACCTCCTGCATCTGCTATTACGTTTCACTTTTTCTCTCAAACCATATAGAGGTTTCCATGAAACTACTAAAGCCCAATATGCTTTTAGTGGAAATCCATTCAAGGTTTGGTGCTTGATGGATTCCAAGTGTTTTGTGTGGGATCTATGCTCGAGCTGGGCTAGAGATAGTGGAAGATTGTTTCCTTGTTCTCTGCTACTCCGCAGCCCCGGCAGATGTCGTTGTAGAGCATACCCATTTTGGATGCATGTTCCTCAAACATGTAGCTGTTACTCTGTAAATACTTTCTCTTGTCCTATTTAATAAGTCGTTGGTTCTCTTCCTGTCATATGTTGGCCATAATTGTTTAGTTATGACGCATTTTGTAATGTTTTTCCACCTGTTATTTGAAACTTGTTGAAATTGTCTATCGATCTCTCCTTTGATCGATCCTAGCGGGCTTGGTATTAGCTCCGCCTCGGAATCGTTGAGGAAAGCTCCTGCCTTTGCCAACTCGTCTACTTTTTTGTTACCGAAAATGTTCCTATGGCCGGGTACCCAGATCAAGTTTAGTCGGAGCTTGTCTTTTATTGAGCTTAGTGCTCTCATGCAGTTGTGAGCTACGCTGGAATTTGTCATGGGTGAAGACAAGACCAGGTGCGACGCCTGGCTACCCGTAAATATAGTTGGTTTACGTACATTCCCGTGGTTATCTAATAGAACTTCGCAGGCTTTTTCTATGCCTAGTACTTCTGTTTGGAAGATACTAGCCGAGTTCGGTAGACGTATAGAGAGAGATATACCATTTTAGACCCATCGGTATAGACTGAGATGGTATCTCTCTCTCCTATTGAACCTCTTCTCCATTCTCGCCTAGATGGTATCCTCACCTGCAGGTGGCTATTGAAGTCCAACTTTGGGAGAATGTAGTATGTAGTCTGATTTATTAATGGTAAGCTTTCTTATATCTAACAACTCTTTGTAGTTTTTCTTTATTATCTAACTTCATCAAAATTATATTATCGGTCATAGCATTATGAATCCATTTTGTTCCTTTATTTCTGCCAAAACCATATCCCGTCAGAAGGTTGTGCCATTAAATTTATTACCGTCAACATTATCCAAATCGTATTCGTCATCATGTTGTATATCCTCCTATGTATTTCGTGTGGTTCCAAATCGGGCTTGTACCTTAGTTTTAGCGCGCTCTTGATGTCCATCCAGTTGCCAGGGTGCGGTAGATTTATTATTACATCTTTTGCCTCACCTTGTATAGTTCTGTAATATACTGCTCTGTTGGCTTCCTTCTTTACTTCTTCGTCTCCTGTGTTTGATAGCAGATATTCGATACTACTCATGAATGAATTTATGGTAACTTCTCCTTTTCCAGTAAACGTTGGTATGTGTTGTATGTTGTTTAGAATTCGTTGTCGTTAGTTGATTGTCGATGTTAGAGTTCGACATATGCCTGTCGAAGTTGCTCTAACTGCTGTTCCCTTCTGTTTAGTTGCTCGATGAGCTCTACATTTGGTATTTGAACCTGCTCTTGTGCCATTTTTCTCCTTTTATCGAATATTTGTTGGCGCACTTTCGATTTTTTCGTGTTCACTGCAAAATTTTATTTTATTATTTTTTTGGACATTTTCGGTGGGTTAACGAATTTAACTTAAGGTCGTTTTCACTGCGAAAACAAAATGTTTGCTATATCCTGGAGGGTCTGGTCAAGCACTTTAGCTGGCTACAGATTCGCAGGATTTGTTTAGGTTATATCCTTACTATCCTTGTTATAATTTTTTTCAAGGATTACCGACCGCGCCACTTATACTTTGCGTCGCGGTGAACGGGTTTTTAAAAAAATCAAATTGAGTTACAACGAAATGACGTTGATGACATCGAAGAACAGACTGCTTTATTTTATTAAATTGACTTAAAATTAAGCTTATTCTAATTATAACTTGCCTATTAATCATTTTTAACATATCATTGTTGAATACGCATACTTTTTTTACTCGCAATAATTCTTATACTATGTTCGGACCGACAATGAAATTTTTGAAAACACATTTGTATGTTGTGGAACGTAAGTCGTTCGGACCGACAATTTGTGTTTTCGCTGAGTTTTTACTGACAGCTCACAAATTTATTTGTTTGTTTACATTTGAGCAACGAGAATGGTAAGTTTTGAAATCCTTAATATTTGCTTATAATTATTACTAAAGATCGTGTTTTTTTAAATTCTGATAAAAAGATGTTAATTGCGAAAGCTTGGCTTTGAGAAGCCAAATAAATATCCTGCTCATCGACAATTCTTCAAGAGAACTATTGGAATGTCTTACTACTCAGCACCATGCCTTGGCAAAAAAGATAGCCAAATTAAAGAAACAACATCTAATCGTATTAGATTTAATAAAGGACCTTGGGATGCCGATTAATTCATGTTGGACAAAAGTGTGTATATGTTCCTACTGATGCAAAAGTTTTCAAATATATATTTTTAATTCCAGCAGCGTAAGAATCAGTTTTTCGAACACGATTGCCAACGAAACGGATCTCTTTTTTTAAAGAGAACTTTCGCATGGACCGAAGTTCCTTTGATAAATTATGTGACATCCTCCGCCCGTTACAAAAAATTTATACAAATTACCGAAAAGCTATTCATATCGAAAAAAGAGTAGCTATAACATTATTTGCTTTAGGGTCATCTGCAGAGTATCGTAGTATCGCCAACATGTTCAGTGTAGGAAAATCTACGGTTTGCGAAATTTTACTGGAATTTTGCACCGAAATCTGGAGATTACTGCAGCCATCCTGTTTTAAAATGTTGCCTCTTAACAGAGAAAATATAACCGGTTACGCACTTTGGAAGAGTTGGAGACTATACGTCAGTATCCGTGTGATATTTCATATGCATCTGACAACCCAATTAATGGGGAAATGATTCGGACAGCACTTTGTACATATTTCGGTAAGTACATTTGTATATTGTATCACAATGTCTACATTTTACACCATTACATATACATTAAATCAAAGATAAAGTTGTACACACCCAACAATATTTAATTTTATTTTCAATATATTATTTTCCGTATAAAAACTCAACGTTAAACATTTTCAAAATATAAAATATATTAATTTATTTTTTCATTTATTTAGAAACTCCAGTAATCGTTCATTAGTTTCCTTAGAGTCTTTCATATACTCTTCCATCATTGCGGTTTTTTTGTTGTCGTTTTCAACCATTTTTTTGTCAAGTCAAGTAATTTCTTTGCTGCTTTAATGGATTCTTGACTTACTTTCTCGAGCTGTTTTTCATTTTTTTCAAATTTTTTTAATATAATGCTCTGAAAATTATTCCTTCTTTTATTACCAGAATCACTCGGCTCGGGAGACGGTACTGGCAGCGAAGAAGTATCGGTTTGCGACATCGGCATCGCTGGGGGCGTTGGTAGGCATACCGGTGATGACAATGGAGATGCAGCAACAAATGTACAAGACGCAGCCGTTTCCACAGAGATTTGGAGTGGTTCGGAGTTAGTAGAACCTTTTTGAAAATGTATATATGTGTGTAAATATAAATAATATATTGAATTACAAACAAATGTTTCTTACTTTGAAAGCTTTCCCCCAATAAACTCTCGGCGTTGTAGCTGACGTACGGCTCTCATTTTATCATAAAGCGGCCACTGCGAGGGAGAACCGCCTGTTGAGACGACTGCTGTCTTCTCTTTCTTGTAAAACATGATATATATGTAAAAACTCTATTTCTCCTTAATTTTATTTAAGTACATACTTATATCTCTCTGAAAGGTTGTGCATGCACACTTTGTTGCTGCAACTCCATTGCCATTTCCTCCACTATGTGGTTGTTTTTTCTAGGACCGCGAAAAGCACTTATTTTRGTCTGCCACAATTCAATTAGTAGGGCTTCTGCCCTATCACTCCAACAACTTCTTTTTTTATATTTTCGCTTTTCCATTTTTGAAATTAATACCAAGTGACAGCTGTATTTTTGTATGAAATGCAAACAAATATCAAGTGACAATTTAATGCCAGCAAAATATGTCTTCCAAAAAAATCGATTAAACTAGAGCAGGCACCGATTATAATGAGTGGAATGTAAGTTGTCAAGTAGTTTTCAGCGAAAACTGTGTTTTCGTTTGACAGATTTTACATGGACGAAAACACAAGTTTTCTTGCGAAAACCAGTTTTTCCCACGAAAACATGTTTTCGTTGTCGGTCCGAACATAGTATTAGGAAATTTGCTTGTTAAACTAATTTTTGATTACTGTATTTAGCTACGACAACTTTGCAGTTGTATAATTTGTTAGATATGCTAACTGCTGCGCTCATTGTAATTGGGAAATCATGTTGGAATGCTTCCATGAAAACAGTCCACCGCTGGAACACATTTTGTACATTAAGCCATTCTTTGGCCACTTCTTTTAACTTAGATTGAGCTGCTAATAAAACTTCTTGCTCACACCAACCACATGCCCGTGTAGTTGCGTTACCTTTCAATAAATTCCTCCGAAGTTAAAATTAATTTCAATGGGGTAATAATCCAATGATTTCGTGTGCTGCACTTCGTTTCCAATTACGTTTTGTCGTGATTACCAAAGTTGATAATCCTATTATCGTCGGTGTGTTATTACATTCATGTTATAGAGTCGTACGAGTTATGTTATTATTTTACTCCAAGTAAAACAACTTGTCTCCTTGAATGTTACACCAAATATGAACTTTATTTTTAAATCAACTTCACATGAGGGTAAAAGAAATTTGATGAGTCAGCAAAAATTAAAACAATAATAACTGTATAAAAGCTGGTAAACAGGAAGTAAGTATTAAAATTAAAGGGAAAAACTGTTATCAGCAATTTATGAATACGAACACAATTCAGCTTGTAAGAAAACAATGCTTTATATTGCTGACTTAAACTATTCAAAATTCAAATGGAAATTTTACAATAAGAAAATAAATTTAATATATTGCTGACTTATTTTATTGGTGTCTTCCGGATCCTGGTGGGGGCCGATGTGACGATATAACTACTCCCCTCTTAGAGTAGAGTGATGGCCACAACGAAGTTGGTGGGGACAGAGCGGCTTCAGTGGGCTTAGGATAATACCGAATTCTGGGGTTTTTGCATAACAGAGCCAGACTAGTGATATTTAAGGTGATGAATATCAATGTTGTTATCGTTATTATGTTTCTTCTTTGAATTGCATCCTTTCTTAATTTCATAATATCATTTTTGTTGATGAAACTGTAATCTTTGATTTTCTCTATGCTTAAAGTCTCTGTCGGGGTATGTCGACGTAGGGGGCGAATAATTAAAAGATTATTAATTTGTAAGGTAGAAAGGGCTTACTCCGCCATATAAGCTTCATATCTTTTTAACATTGCATGTCCTACATCGTGAGGCCTCACCTCAAGCGACGTAAAAAAGGAGTAAATGAGGCCTTATTGTTTTAATAAAAATAAGCTGTTTAATAATGGCACGAAAGACTTTTAGTTCATCAATATATTATTTTGATTTATTATCGTAGGTTTTTTTATACACCCCATTTTTTATTAATTGTATCGATTTTTTTAATATCATTTCCGTAATTTGGGAAGCCGTATGCGGGGGACTTCAGAGCATTTAAAATTAGAAATAACAATTTTGAGTTGTGAATTCATGTATTTAATTAAAACAAACCTACCAAACACGAATTTTCCAAATAAGTTGGTTTTTTTTTAATGATTTTTTCTTCTGCAGCCCATCCCAATTGTACTCTAACAAGCACTCTTCTGTGATGATAAATTGTAGAGATTTGGTAATAGATGTTGAATCTATACATTCTTCAATGCTACAACTTCAACTCTTGAAATCAGGAAAGTATTAATTATATAGTTTCACAGAAAATACTGTTCATTCAGTTAACTTACTACGTCATTTTTTGGAAACATTTCAGCATTTTCCTCAAAATGTAGTCACATGTAGTTCACAAATTAAGTTTTTCATTTGTTGCACCTCTTCTTCTATAAACAAATTGTTTAATCAATTTAATATACACAATTATGTATAGTAATTACTTACCCAATTTTTTCATTTTACTTCCACACTCACAAGGTGGAGAATTTTCGTCATTTATCATTATGTAGCTCCGTTTTGACATTTTGGAATATTTAGTCTAAATCGATTATATTTATATTATATGTTTCAATTTACATATTCAATTGAAAGGATAATTAAAGTGTGAAGTGTTGTAAAACTTACTTTTACCGCAGGGAGCCGGAATGAATAAAATACCTTGGTTAAAGTTCATATGACCGTTCTCATCAGTAATTTATTAGGAACTAACTAAATGGATTACAAAAATCTTAAACGTAACCGAAAAACGTTTTGTTGTAAGGGGAAAGCTATGACCTTTCATGGTTGCCAGATTCTTCAACATAAAGTGATGAAGAATTGGCAAAAAAAAAACCATTTTATCTTGATAGGGCAAGCACATCGCCTTGTACAATAACTCTTTTACATTAAATTTTTCTACATTAGTGGCGACTTCATGCACTAATCCAATTCCCAATTCCAAACTTCTAACTGGTAGTTCAAAAAAATTCTGTATTGCTGTATATCTATTCCCTAAAACGTATTCTTCTCCATTTTCTTTACAAAATCCAACAACTCTGATGGGGATAAAAGGTTTAATAAAACMACAGTTATTTGGTGYTTCAGAACTAAGTATAAACATGTCCGTTTTATAATTTTTGTAGAGAGCAGATAATTCTATGACATTTTTTAAACCTGTTGGTTTGGGTAAATCTACTGAAAACGCATGTCGCTTCGCACATCTATTATATATTTGTTGCAATATTTTGGTAGGTTGACGGACATCTTGCTTTAAAACTTGTAAGTAATTTTCAAATTTATAGCTCGAAAAATTATCCACATTACCAATGCTTTCAATGCAATCAGGCAAATGTAACAAATTGTGAATATTGTATGACAATTTTTTTTCTCCATAAATGCATCCAAACTGTTCAACGAAATCGCAAAGCATCTGTCGAACGAAAGGCAAATTATTTTCCCATTTATTTGAAGAGGAAATTCGATACGCGCAGTGCAGCAAGAAAAAGTGATAAAACAAATTCTCATCAAAATAGTCCTTGCAGAGTACAATGCCAGTATTAAGCAAAAATTGCCTGAATTCGATGGCTTTCCATCTGGCCTATTCATCAAACTCCCCCTTGGCTTTCGACCAAATTCCTTTGGAATGTATTTTCGAATACTTTTTATTTGTTTTTTTGTTTAATTCAACTTTCTGAAGAGAAGTTATCTTACGAGTTTTATGTTTATTTTCCCAAATTGCAGTCAATATCTTTTTTGTGCAACCAAGTTCGACAAGGTGCATGGGGTCCAAAGGTATCTGCGTAACCATATTAATTCCAATTTTTTCGAGAACGTTTGGACATTGCAAAAAATCTACGCAGTGATAAAGTCTATCGTTTCTATTTCTAAAACTTTCCTCTGTTCTTAATTGTGCGGGAGTTTTACTGTAAGTTAACCTTTTATTAATCTTCTTACCAGTTTGTGCGCATTTTGGACACCCATTGCTGTTTGTGTGGCCAACAACGCTGGCAAGAAATGCTCTTGCCGGAGCATCGCAAATAAAATTGCAAATTTTTATAGACATTTTTATTCCATTCATGATCATTTAAGTACTTTATTTCATGTACAAAATTTGTTAAAAACTGGTTTATGGAATTCGGCTTACGGTTACCTACATACGCGCCAATCAAAAATGGTTTCATATCATTACGATTTGACACTGCTCCTAAAATTGGCCAAAGTTGTGTCCTTGAACTTTTAAAAAGCGGGCACCCGTCTATATTGATATCAATATATAGGCAATCCATATTTGGAGGTAAAGTAATTTTCATCAAAGAAAGGGCAAAAGGAAAAAAATAAAGTATTTTCAAAAAAAAAAAGTATATTTCCAATTCATCATTTTTTTTATGCATATTTCTGTGTTCTTTTAACACATTTTTAAAAATACAAATAAATAAAATACTGAAATAATAATAAATAATGAAAATTTAAATGTACATAAATTTAAAAAGTAATTAAAGCGTATTTACATACAATTTACATTTATCTCTTAAAAGTATACTTTTCTGTGCTTCGAGCACAGGATATCAATTTTTCACTGTTTTTAAATATTTCAAAAATATTTTGGCAATCATAATTGAGGTTACAATTTATAAATATGGGGATTATTATAGGGACCACCACTAGTGTTCTAGTGTTTATTTATAAAAAGTCTTAAATTTAGTTCTTAAGATTATAGTACATATGTATCAACACAAACGTTCTTGCGGACAACGGCTCGGCACGACTTTCTTATTGAACAGTTCACGGCAACTTAAACTCAACTGAATTTTGGCTGGTTTGTCTDTGTTCGTGTTTCGTCAAAAGTTCGTCCAGTTAAAGGGAAAATATATATTTGTCTTTCAAATCATTTATTACACTTTCCACGGAATAGGGACCTAATACATCCGTCACTATAGCTTCCATTTTTGTTCTGCCCAGGCGTATTTTATTGGCTATTTTGAAATCTGCATAGACAACTCTGCATAGCTTATTAATACAGTCCATGCTGTTGTAAGATAAGTTGTGTTTCACTGTGTGAAAAGTGAATGCTAATTCCACTGCTGCAATATTGATACTCTCATTTGATACTGAAGAATTCGTCTCAGTACTTGATGTAAGGAAATTTTTTAATGCACCAGATGTTTTTTTGGCATCAGCTTTAAACTTGTGTTTTTAAGTTTCTTGCTGTTGCTTAATCTATGTATAAAAAGGAAAATTAACCAAAGCAATAATATTTTATATAGAACACTTCATAGTGAATTTTGACTTTAACTTAAATATCACTGTAAGCATGTATGCAATATTATAATAGAAATAAAAAACTACACAGACCGCTTTAATATATTCATATAATATTAAAAGAAATAATTCACCTGGCCAAGGCCACCTGAACCGATTGTAAAATTCACTGTGCAGATTGTACACCTTGCATTAGTTTTATTTTGGGAATCACTTGTTACCCATCCGTACTGTTTTTCCCACTCGGGTTTGTATTTTTGCATAACTTTTAATTTGCTGATTTTCGTTTTTTTTTTTTGTGCCGTAGCTGGTATATCACTATCAGAAAAACACATTTTGGAAAAAGTAATATTTACTTTGCAATTGACAGAAAACTTGACTTTTGCGATAGCACATGTCATATATTTGTAAGAGATGGGAGAAACTATTACATTTGTGAAAGATGGCAACAGTAACATGTATCGGTGTGTTTAGAAATTAATGATAATTTTCATCGTACGTTCATTTTAATTGAACTTAAACTATCGATAAATAGTTGTTCTGAAACAATAGCTTTTTTCACGATTTCAATTGTGCTCGTTTTTTTTTCTTGCCCCAAGTCGACGAAAATGTCTACCACTCACTCCACATTTAGTTTTTCCCATTTCAAAAGAATAATTAATTTACTATTCAATTAGTTTCATATATATGTATATTAAGGTAGACTTTTAAAAAACTGCAACTTACTTGTAAGTCCGCGTACGAAATGAGAAAATATAATAACTATACAAGTTATTTATTTATTT
>NW_017537702.1:59011-61148 GCF_001853355.1 Bactrocera latifrons
GTTATCGTATTTTATCAGGAAGGTTCCTTGTAGACTGATAACCTCGTTGTCTATCTTCAGAGACCCATTATAGCCGTTGATAAGCAATAAACCAGGTGTTCTATTGTTGGTATGTGGTGGTTATTGACTAAAGTACAGTTGGATGCGTAGCCCTTTAGTAGATTTGGTACGCAGCTGCTTTTCGTGACTTTTTCTAAATTATCTTGCTTACAAATTATTAAATTCAATAGCTGCGATTACATTTATGTAAGGCGTATTTTGTTTTTCTAATGTTTCCTTGATTACAACTAATTCTTCATTTGTTAACATCAACGAGTTTACAATTCCAGCTTTCGCCCACTGGATAGAATAATCTCTATTTGTTAGCTCTTCTTTAATTAAATTTAATTTTCTCTCAATACCTTTTTCTACCTCTAATTTGACAATGTCATTTGACTCAATTTCATTTAATATTACATTAGAAATATACGTCAGATTGTTTATTCTTTCTAGAATAGACTTATTAATTATTACTTGTTGGTTATTATTAACTAACAGTTTATTTATTTTATTGCTTAATGTTCTCAAATATTCACGGTCTGGGGATCCGGCCAACCATTTCCAGGCTGTGCCAAGAGAATCTATTGCTCGCTTGGTTCTTTTGGGTTTGAGCTGGGATAATAGGGATCGGATGGATTTTTCTTCTTGGGATAAGAATGAATGGGCCGTAGCTATTGTTACGTTATGTTCTATTGAGGAATGTCTTTCGTTGAGCACGGAGTCATATAGGTCGATGTTAATGGTGTGTATCAATCTGAATGTTCCGGTCTGGACCTTTGCGGCCCTATTTCTATCATTACTAAGTGGCTGTTCGTATAGTCCAAAAATAAAGTCCAAAATTTTAACTTCTGCGTTGCACAAAGCAAGCAAGATCCTGAAAAATTTAGTGTATTATTTTTTTATGAAACTTTTGTGAACGGTGCGACCTGATTTTGTTACAATCGTGTTGCCTTTGTCTTCTTGAACTATTTCTTTTTTATAACGGGGCGTTAATTTATTGCCTAGTCTTTTATTTATTTGAACGTAAATAGCGTCTTCGTTATTGTATGTCTTAAAATCAGTTCTATTCTTATTATGAAGTTCTAGGTCTTTTTCTTGTTTGTTTTTGAGATTTTTAATATTTTCTAGTCTGTCTAATTGGAAAGGATTAGGTCCAACTGTTCTTCCAAAAAATACTTCTACAGGCTTTCTTTTTGTGGTGGAATGAATGGAATAATTATATTTATACAAAGACATATTGAGAAGATCTTGAAAGTCGGTATGGATTTTCTCTGCCTTAGTACACCTCAGTACTTCGGAGAGTATTGAATGGAATCGCTCTATCTGTCCGTTTATTGAACTTTTGTGCGGTGGGGTTTTGAAGATTTCTATTCCATATTGGTTTTCCAACATGAAGGTTATAGAAGCTGAGCTTAATGATTTTTCGTTGTCAATCACGATTTTCTCAGGAATTCCAAATGATGTCAAGATTTCTCTTAAGGGTGTTTTTATATCTCGGATGCTCTAGAAGGTACGACTTTTGCTTGAGCATATTTTGAGAACCTATCTATTGCTGTGAGCACTATCTTACTATTAGTGTAGTAAAGGTCTATGTGGACAAGTTGGCCTGGGTAATTGGGAATCGTAGTAGCTTTAAGGATGGGTTTTACGGGGTGTCTTTCGTATTTTTTTTCTAAGCAGATTTTACACTGTTTTGTAATTCATTTTATTTTGGCGTTCATTTGTGGGAAATAGCATCTTTCTAAAAGTTATGCTTTATTTTCTGTGGGGTTGCGATGAGCTCTATTGTGTTCGTTGATTATTTCCGTTTCTTGTGCGGATTCATTTATAATGTCTTTTGTAAATTTTCGAGTGTAACGTACCCTGTATCTACTAAAATGAATTTGATAAATTGTTTGGATTTTGCCTAAGATGCTGTCTTCAGTTTTATGCAATTTGTTACTGAAGGATTGAGATATCTTTTTAATATGGTAGCAAGACTTTCTTCCGTAAAATCTCTTTCAATTATGATATGCCTGTGATAGGTAGGAAAGGGTATTTTAAATTGGTATGAAGATGGTTCACCTGTTGAAATAAAGATTTCATTTTTAAAGGCATT
>NW_017537703.1:0-12692 GCF_001853355.1 Bactrocera latifrons
TCTGCTCCAACACACTATCCGTGGACCACATCTTACGCACCTGTCCAGCTTTAGAGAGTATTAGGCATAAACACTTTATTTCTGCTCAATATCAAACACTGTTGAAAACACCATCTTTTGAAAATATTACATGTATTTATAATTTTCTAGTGGAATGTAATATACATAATATGATATAATATAGATTTGTTATAATATCGGAGTCGATGGCCAAAGCTGCTCGCACTCCTCCTTATCGTTAGGTTTAATAGCCTGTATATTTTTCCTAATAAATGTAATAATAATAATGATATCTAGCCTCCTGGCGCAAGGGGTGTCATCCCGTTTGCTGTCCTACTAGGGTCCCTCGTTGCGCACTTGGTGGAGGGTGCGTTTCCTTCCTATCGGATCCTAACGCTTTCAGTCCGGTGTAAGGGGACAGCTTCTCAACAGGATATCTTTGGTCCTTCGACGTTATTATCCTTTGGGGCTCCGGTAGCCGCTTTTGTGTATTACTCGGTATTGTAATTTATATTCACTCGCGTAGCCTTACTTTTTAGTTTCAGGCTTTCACTACCTTCGCGCGTTGAAGCTGTCCCTGCTCGGGCGCCAATTAAACCATTAGTTTTTGGTTTTGATTTTTAAAAAGGATAGCGGACTCGCGTCCGCGTTTTTATTATAAAATTGCTGCCTTAAGACTAAATACAATTTTTACCTTAAGTCTAAATTAAACCTACGCTTGTACCGGGTCACGTTCCCTATAGTCAGCAGTTAATCGGATGCGCATGTGAAGCCGCTAATATTGCTGATGCGACGTCAGTTGTTGCTGGGCTTCGATTTTCGTACTGAGTTGCTGACCGATGGTGGGAATTGTCTGAAGTGCTGTGTTAACTTACATGTATCCATACATATGTACGTACATAAACAGATACTTGCATTTACGTGCAATGCCCATACAAGAATAATAAAAATGCATATAGGAGTTGTAAACTAAATGGATAAACGCAAGGCACAAATTTACACTTTAAAAATCCAAACCAGATAACATTAAACACACACACACACACATGTATTGAATTATACACTTGAAAACAACCCTACATCGTACAGCATAAACAATAGCTGCAATACATACCAACATACACATATAAGATAAGGTTCCTAAAATAGAATATAAGTAGCGAAAATAAAAAACAAAAATCAGAAAGAATAAATTCTCACTGAGTGGAAGAAGGGGGAACCATACAGTGAGCAGCACCAAAAGCACACAGACGCCGGCGAAAACCCTGGGCAAGCGCCCATCAAAATCGAGGCCAATAAGGTTCTGATAATGGAATACAGGAAACAAATAATGGACTAGGTAAGAGTGAAATCTTACCGAAATGGTTGGCAGGCAAATGCTGCTCTCACCTCCATCTCGTTAAAACCCTGGCAGGTCTTCAAGAACGTTCAATGCACGTCGCCAAAACTTCTTGGCCGGACAGGCTCAGTTGAGACGACCTCCTGATTCGTGCCTGAACCTGGCCCTGAACACAAGCTCCCATAAGGACTTGTGTCAACCCTTGCGTGGCCTCCCTGCTTGCATAGGTAACCACGGTATTCATAAGGGGTAACTATTACAACGTGCGGAGATAGCGGCTTGAAGCGGAGACCCAATAGATCTAAAATGAACACAAGGCAACAACAACAACAAAAACCCCAACAGAAGGAACAAGCTAAAGAACAACAAAACAAAGATGCTCAAGACGAGGAATACAGGACCCTGTTCCGCAGAAGTAATAGGATACTTAGATCCCCCACACTGACCATAACTCCTAAACAATTAGAAAAAAACTGAAGAAAAGACAGCCTCGAAGGAAACTCTTGCCTCACAAGAACCACCAGCAAAGCAAACCTAAGAGAAGTGCACTCCAGTGGCCACCACAGAAGGACCTCAAAACTCGCCGAAACTTAAGTACATTACTCAAATGAGACGAGCAGAAGAGGAATCTTAGGAAAAATGCAAGAGTATTGTGCAAATCATGAAGACGGCGATGGCGAAACAAAAGGACGTCAGCTTGGATGTCAAGAACGGAGCGGCACAGCTGGACGAACTCTTCGATGTAATGAAAAATTACCGCAGAAACTGGCTCATCGCAGAAAACGAGAAAAGACGCGGTCTTCTAAGCAGACGGATCACGACCCCAGAGCCATCCATCTCGCAGCGGCGGGCGACAAGCCCAGTGGAGCCTCGAGAAACAGTGCGACCAAGAAGTGAAAAGGACGGCGAGTGGCAGAAAGTCTTGCCCAAAAAATCAAGGAAGATACTCGCAACCGAAGGAACGGAGAACAAAAATCCAAAAGACATCCTCAAAATAATCGCAGCAGAGCGCCCGGCAGTACGAAACCGGAATATTCCCTGAACCATGGAAAAAGCAACGGTTGGTGCTAATCAGTTAGGGAAAAGGAGACCCCAATCTGCCATCAGCATACCGTCCACTATGCATGCTTGATACAGCGGGAAAGCTATACGAAAGCCTAATAAAACCCAGACTCGAAGCGGCTATTAACGAAGCTTCAGGCCCGGCAGATCAACTATAAGAGCCATAAAGTGCGTCATTGAAAGCGTAGAAGCAGCGCAGCGTACATGGCAAAAATATAAAAGAATAGTGTTACTGGCGACTCTAGATGTCCAAAACGCCTTCAACAGTGCTAGATGGGTGAACATGATCGACGCTCTCGAAAAAACCTTCAAGATACCCGACTACCTCAGGGCTGTGGTGCGAAGCTACCAGAAAACTGCTATATGAAACTAAAGAAGGGCCACGTCAGATAGCGGTTACGTCAGGAGCAGCACAAGGATCCATCTTTGGCCCAGACTTATGGAACATAAGCATGATACGGACGCAAACATGGCTCGACACACACAACCTCCAGCTCGCTACGGAGAAAACAGAGCTACTACTGCTAACAAACAAGCACATACCTCTCGAGATAAGCATGCACACAACTCCGGATATTCTTAAGACACAGAGAGCTGTAAACTACCTAGGCGTAAGACTGGACCCCAGACTAACCTTCTGGGTACAAATCTAGCACGCCGCAGGAAAGGCAGCGAAGATTACCTCTCAACTGAGCCGATTAATGGCCAACATAAGAGGCCCCAGCCACGAAAAGAGAAAGCTCCGAATGTCGACGACAATCAGCGTCTTACTATACGGAGCCGAGATCTGCACCACACCGCAGAACTCAGAGTCGCATCAGCCTATCGGACAGTATCGGGCGATGCAATATTAGTTATAAGCGGTAATGCCCCAATTGGCCTTTTAGCATATGAAAGGAAAAAGCTGTGGAAGCTAAAGCAATCAGCCGATAATAACAACAACGCAGTAGAACAAATAAGGAAAAATACAATAACAACATGGCAACAAAGTCACGCAGGACGCAGGTGCGCAGATGTAAATCTCTCAATGAGAAAAATGGAACGCCTCCCTGAAGTAATGCAAATGCGGTCCCAGGATGGACGACGGTTCCTTAAAGGGGGGTTTTTAGTGACCTGCAAGTGGCACATACCGCCGCTGACGATAGCAGCAATGATGCGGAAGGCATTTTCCACCCCCTCACCCGCAAAAAAAAAATCCTCGGGATTAACCTCAGCAGATTCATACGCTTTTGATCGTCACATTATGACGTTTCCGCCATTTTTCTAACCATCCATTAGATGCCGAACAAGTTTAAACTCCTAATTGGCCGCATTTTTTTTTGCGTTTTGCTTTATAATAGAGCCCGGCACAGGTATATAGTATATTGTTTTCTATCTTTAACAAACCACATAAAACACAAGTTGTATATTTTTGAGCCATCATTATTTAACAAGATTTTCCTTTCGGTTCCTGAATTTTTGTCCCATTAAGAGACGTGTCCGCTTATTAGAGGTGTTCGCAAGTAGATGTTTCATTGTATGTGACACTTCAGAGAAAACTTCTCTGATTTGAATTTACATGTAGTGAAAAAAAAAATTACATAAGCGTTGACTTTAATAAAAAGAGTGTCTAAAATGTAAATGACAATTTTTTAACCGACTTTTGAAGGCAGCTAAGCTTGCACATACATATTATAAAAAACACAGGAATATTGCGTTCTTTCATAGGTAACGCGAAATAAATGTAAGAAAATAGATAAACACTCGTCAAGAATGTTAGGCACAAGTTGAGAACACGTTATGTTTTTTGATAATGTTTATAAAGGATCGTCATATCTCAAACACATTTCGCAGAACTTTTCTCTCGAAAACTCGCAATGTCGACTCATAAGTTCTTGACATCGTCCAAGCATCTGCACCATATAGCAGTACGGGAATTATGAGTGACTTAGAGAGTTTGGTTTTTGTTTGTCGAGAAAGGACTTTCCTTATTAATGCCTACTCAGTCCGAAGTAGCACCTTTTGGCAAGAGTTATCCAGCATTGGATTTCCAGGCTGACTTTGTTGGTGGTGTTTACGCTGGTTCCAAGATAGACGAAGTTATCTACGACTTCAAAGTAATAACTGTCAACAACGACGACTGTTTGTTTGATGACAGGAGATATGTCGTCTTGTCCTCGTCGCCTGCCAGACCCATCTGCTTTGCTTCCTTGTCCAGTCTGGAGAAAGCAGAACTAACGGCGGGTGTTGAGGCCGATGATATCAATATCATCGGCATACGCCAGCAGCTGTACACTCTTATAGAAGATGGAACCTTCTCTAGTTCTGCAGCTCGAAGCAGGTTGAAAAAGTTACACGGTAGTAGTCGCCTTGTCTGAAACCTCGTTTGGTATCGAATCCTTCCCGATTCTGACGGAGCTTTTGATCTTGCTCAATGTCAGTTTACATAGCCGTATTAGTTTTGCGGGGATAAGAAATTCAGACATCGCGGTATAAATGCAGCTTTGAAATCGACGAAGAGGTGGTGTGTGTCGATTCTCCTTTCACGGCGCATGGTGCATATCTGGTCGGTTGTTGAATTGCCAGACTGAAAAGGTCCAATCAGATTGTGGACGGTGGGCTTTAATCATTCACACAATACGCTCGATAGAACCTTATACGCAATATTCTGGAGGCTTATTACACGGTAGTTTGCTCAGATTCTGGGATCTCCTTTTTTATGGATTGGGCATAGTAAACTTAAATTCCAATCGTTGGACATGCTTTCGTCCGACCATATTTTACAAAGAAGCTGATGCATGCTCCTTATCAGTTCTTCGCTCCTTGTTTGAATAGCTCAGCCGGATATCCATTGACCCTCACCGCTTTGTTGTTCTTCAGACGGGTAATTGCTATTCGAACTTCTTCATTGTCGGGCAATGGAACGTCGCTTCGGTGATGTCAGCTTTTATTTTCACGAGGTCACCAACCAGCTGGGCAGCGGCACCTTCCCAATTAAGGGACCGGACATTCCAGCTGAATGCCCTTAATTCGTAATCCTTGTTTCGTTTTCCATGGTCGTTAGCAAAAGGGGGTCGCTGTCATCGTCACGCTGTTTTTTATTTTTGCAAGCTCTTGGCAATTCATCTCAAGTAATTTGAGCAGCAAGATGTCATCACGAATTGAATGTCCTTTCAAAATATTTTCAACCGGAACGTTTTCTTGTGCTACAATGTTCCAAAATAGTTTAGCCGGGTCTCCTAACTTGAGCGGTCCTAGGTATTTGTGGTAAATAATATTTAACATAGAATTTGGGGAAAATAATTTTGGCTTAAAAATTTAAAATTATGGAAAAAATAAATTTACATGCTTAATAAACGAATTATGGAACCAGCGCAAGAATATCTCTGAATTTATCCAAGACTGTTGCGAGTTAGCGTATTTCAATGGGTTTCAAAACTCCTTGACGCAACGTCGGTTTGCGAATTTACCAATTATCAATGTTTTCAGATTATGTGAACCTTCTGCGTTCACTCACAACATAGATTTGATTTTATCCTAGGTCTTTTTTGCAAATTTTTCTGACTTGCAATGATTTCTTCTGCTTTGTTGACATATTTTAACACTAACTAAAAATAACTCACAAGTTCAAACGCTCATGACAAACTACGCCTGTACCTCGCGACTCCGACAATAATCTTTTACATAGAAATCTAATTGCTTTTCTGGCCAAACAAACGGTTAGATTTAAACAAATAGATAAGCTCAGAAAATTTAACTAAAGATTAACTTTTTAGAGCGGTACGTGGACGCTCAAATTCGGTCAACTTAGACGAAGGTTTAACTTTTGCGCGATTCTACTGTATTTGAGGGCGCTCTTAATTTTAATGCGAATAATTTTCGGTTTTTATATTCGCACTGGTAAATCAGTGAACATGCAAGAATTGCTTTAAGTTCTCTGATTTAAAACAAAAAAACTCTTTGGTGGTGGTTTTGTCCTTTAGTAATGAAGATTTCCATGATAATTTTAATGCAGATTAAATTGCAACACAGCAAATAAGTAGAAAGCAACTTACAAAGATCAAATACCGGATAATTCCTTCAGGTGATAAAACGATTCTACGATTTTCTTCGCCAAATTACAGTTCCACATCTTAATTTAGCTTAAAGCTACTATCGTGGGGTTTTGCGCTTATATAAAGTATTAACCATTTTAGGTATGCCGAGCAGTTTTCTAAGGAATTTACGTCCGCAGAGTTTTCAGGCCACGTCAACACTTGTGGTTTTGTCCTCACTTTTTTGGGAAGGAAACTTGATATGTTTCATTACGATATCTCAATTTTTACTCAAGTTATCGCTTGCACAGACAATCAGACGGATGGACAAACAGAAATCCGGATTTCAGCTCATCTTTTCATCCTTATCATTTATAAATATATAACCCTATGTCTAACTGGATTAGTCTTAGGTGATACTGTAGTCTGTATAATATATATATATTAAGTAAATACAACTATTATATTTACTATGTAGTAAGAGTATACAAATTAGGTGGACGCATAAATTTTTCATGTACTATGTGAATCACAAATAAATTTATCCAAATTGGTCCGCTTGACAATACTAACTTACCAGGTCAATTCAAATATATTTACAATATGTAATTTGTGAGTCATATGTAGAAGTTCACGCAAGTGAAGAAAGTTCTCTGATCGTCATTCACTTGGGAGTGGCCAGCAACGATTATCTTACATACTATATAGCACAAGCAGGTCACGACTTCCGGAAGGTGTCGCTGCCCAGCTGGACCACTATCTTGTTGCAACCAAAATTCGCACCCGCCTCTGTTAAGCCAAAAATGCACGCCAGCAAGCACAAGGAAGGTTCGACGTCAAGAAGCTGCAAGCACAACAGACAGTCGACTCGACTTGCACTCCTGATCTTTGAGAACAGTTGTCAACAACTCGGTATAAGGAAACTGTGGCCCTGCATTTCAAGCTCCTTACGTACAGATGCAACCGAAATCATTGGATTTCGGAAAATGGACAAGAACTACTGGTACGACGAGGAGTGCCGTGTTGAAGCGCAGAGAAAGCAACGTCACAATCGACAATGAAGAGGGAGGCTTTTGCAGACAGAAAAAGGGAGAAGGCGAAATGCGTGATTACGACAAGCTGGCCGACAGGGGTAATGACCAAAATTCTCCGAAAAGATGCGGCGACTAACTGAAGGTTTCAAGACCGGAGCATACTCTTGTAGAACACCCAAAGGTGATCTAGTGACCGATGCCCAGAGCATACTTACATTATGGAAAGAACACTTTTCCAGCCTGCTGAATGGCAGTGAAAAAACAACGCCAGGAGAAGGCGAACCCGATTCCCCAATCGATGACGATGGAGCAGTCGTTCCATTGCTCGACCATGAAGAAGTTCGAAAGTAATTATCCGTCTGAAAAACAACAAAATGGCAGGGGCCACGGCCGAGCTATTCAAACGCGGCGGTAAAGAACTGATAAGGAGCATGCATCAGCTTCTTTGTAAAACATGGTCGGACGAAAGCATRCCCAACGATTGGAGTTTAAGTGTGCTCTGCCCAATCCACAAAAAGGGAGACCCCACAATCCGCGCCAACTACCGTGGGATAAGTCTCGTCAACATCGCGTATAAGGTTCTATCGAGCGTATTCTGTGAAAGATTAAAGCTCACCGTCAACAAACTAATTGAACCTTATCAGTGTGGCTTTTAAATCCACAACCCACTATATATTCCCCATGTGCCAAATTTTGGAAAAGTCCCGTGAAAAAGAATTGACACACACCACCTCTTCGTCGATTTTAAAACTTCTTTTGACAGCACGAAATCGAGCTGCCTTTATGCCGCGATGTCTGAATTTGATGTCCCTGCGAAACAATGCGGCAAACTGACGTTGAGCAACATCAAAAGTTTCGTTAATATCCAGAATGACTGCTCCGAGCCGTTCGATACCAAATGAGGTTTCAGACAAGGCGACTTCCTTTCGTATGACTTCTTCAATAATGTGAGCTGCAGAACTTATTAGAGAAGGTACCATCTTCTAAAAGAGTGTACAGATGCTGTCGTCCTCTGTACGGCCTTAATAGTCGCGCCGTTACTTCTGCTTTCTCCAGAATGGATAAGACAGCGAAGCAAATATGTCGGGTGGTGAACGAGGGCAAGACGAAATATCTCCTGTCATTAAACAAACAGTCGTCGCACTTGCGGCTAGGCACCCACGTCACTGTTGACAGTCATAACTTCGAAGTTGTGGATAATTTCGTCTATCTTGGAACCAGCATCAACGCCAAAAACAACGTCAAGCTCGAAATCCAACGCAGAATATCTTTTGCCATAAGGTGCTATTTCGAAGTAAGTAGGATGTAGTAGGTTGAGAAGTAAATAAAAAATTCAAACACTATAACAACATCGGATGAGTCGACGTTATGAGTTTTCGAGAGAAAGGTTCTACAGAAATGTATGATTTTTTACGCATTAGCCACGGCGAATACAGCATTCGATGGAACGAAGAGCTTTATTAGAAATACGACGACATTGACATAGTTCAGCAAATTAAAAGGCAGCGGCTACGCTGGCTGGCTGTCTCCAGCGGAAAAATGGAAAAAATTGGTTGATCAAAATGATAAATATTTGTTTATTTATTTATTAGTATAAATATAAAAAGAAATTTAAGTTTGATTAAAAATACGAAAAGACTTATTCGATTACCCGAGAGACGATTTTTTGAAAGTGTTTTCCAACCAAGATTTAGGTAATCGAATATTAAAAAATTATATTTTTTTATTATTGCCGTAGATTTAATGATCCATCCATATAGAATCCCTTATGAAATTCTATTCGAAACAAAATAGAGGATTTATTCCTCATCTCTCGAGGTATTCAATGCAAAAAACTGTCAAAATACATGCATTCATATTCTGAATATACCCTATATACAGGTATTGCTTCTTATGTGTATAAAGAGTAAATAATTTTATCAACAAGAAAGGAGCTCCAGTCTTAATGCTAACGTACATATGTATGTATAAACATAAATATACATAGAGTCCTCGACAATTAAACTTCTGCAAACTTTTATATTCAAAGCATTTGCAAACATTTTATTTTTCACAGTAGTAACTGTAGTAACAATAGTTGGTTTTATGTACATAACAGTCCATTAGAAAAATAAAGCAACAACTGTCTAAGAAACTAACTATTTATGACCCGTCAAAATAATAGCACAAACTGGTAAAATTATGTTTAGTTGCTGTTTAACCGCCAATATACCATCAGCTAGTTTTTGAAAATATTTTCTGTCAATTTTCTGAATAGAACAACGAATTAATTTTGTAAAACAATAATCAATAAGCTAAATTTCTACAAAAATAGTTCGCGAAGTAATCGCGAAGTATTTAAATAGAAGTCGTAAAGTGGTTATCAATTTAATGAAAGATCCTGAATTACGGAAAAACCAGTAGAAGCGGGCAGCCAAAGGCGGTAACACCTAAAAAAAAAAAAAAATTTTTTTGCGTGTTGCATCGAATTGACCTTACAGCTAGACACGGAAAAAAATGGTAAAAAAAATTTTCGCAATGTGCAAGGAATTTTGAAATATTCCGATACTATAAAACGTCGAAAGTTGCTCAGAAAAGCCATATCAAATGGAAATGAAAAGAAAGCTGGCGCCGTGTGTTACTTACAGATGAAAAGAATTTAGCTTAGATGGTCCTAATGGTTACGAGTATTACCACGATTTGAGAAAGAAACCCCTTAGTCGCCACCAACCTGAAGAGTAATTTCTTATGAATTGGACATTAATAGGTTATCGTGGGAAAACCGAAATAGAATTCGTTCCGTCCTATGATATTCCAGCAAGATAATGTGGCTGTGCGTATTGCGAGATTAGTCAAATCCTTTTTTGAAAACAAAAATGTCAAAAGTTCACAATGGTCTGCACACCCGACCTCAGTATTGTTGAAAATTGTCGGGAATAACTAGCAAGGAGGGTTTATGCAGAAAATAAACAATATAACAGCGTCAAGGTATAAGTCAACTCCCAATCGGCTTACTGAAGTTTAAAAATCAAGGAGGATCCACACAATATTAAACACCGCTTTATATCTAAGAATTTTATGTACTGTAAATTTTATGCTTATTTTTATAATGTCGTACAACGAGAAGTAAAATATTTGTTATATTGAATTTTGTTGCTACATTTTATTACAAAAATAAATATATAATAAAGGAGGTATTTGTTCAATTAGAATTAAAAAAAAGAAAAAAATTTAAAAATTAATTAAATTTTATCGTGGAGTGTATATATATACAGTTTTATATGAAGTTTTAGCTAAAAAATATAACACAGATTATATAAACATTAATTATTTTTTCCAACATTCATACAAACACAAGAAATACGTAAATTTACATCAATAAATATTCAATTATGGCCTCTGTTTGTCATAACTTTTAAGAAATAAATAAACATTGTTTTAGTAAAAAAAACTCTACCACATTGGCTGCAAACCTGTCGGAGGCAATGAAAAGAATATGACATGAGACAAAATGAGGTAAATATTGGTAAAATTGTGCATGTATAAAGCATCTAAGTTTCATACATTTATGCAAATATTTTTATGAAATATGGGAGAAATGTTTCCTATATACTTCCTTAAAAAAATTTTACAAATAAATACATGTTCAATTTCGATCACTGAGTCGTATAATTCAGTCAGTTTTTTTCGATCTTCGAGCTTTGAGGCAGCCTTTTAACGAAGCATCATAAATGGAGTACAAAAATCTGGAAAACATTTATATACGAGTTGTACATTTGTGAAGAGGAGGTCTGACCATTGTCGAGAATCAGTAAAAAGGAGTCACCAGACATCCAAAAGTAAGGACAGAGCTATTGTTTTAATTTCCGAGAACAAACCACTGCTCAGTCTAAGAAAAAATAAATAAATTTGATTTAAAGCGGGATTAAATGTATTTATTAATTATCTATGAGAAAGGTTGCATTAGACGTTGGAAAACATCTACCTTGATTGGAACAATTTTATATTTACAGATGAGTCAACTTTTGTTGTGTTCAACACCTTGATATTTAGAGATGCTTCTCTGCTTATAGATTTGATCAAAGATGCCAGACTATAATAAACAACGCGAAAGTTTAGAATCAGAAGATATCAAACCTATGTACTATCTATAATTTCAACATTTTTCCAGAAATCGCCTACACTTTGGAAAACAAAAACGTTATTTTTTGAACTCGCTGTACATATACTTTTGATATTTTATTGTTTCAATACTAGTTTGAGCTTTAGTTTATTTATTATCATTTTATATGTAGATAGTAGTAGGCGACCGATATCGTATCCCTGAATCGAAACGCATGCTTCCATAGTAATCAAAATCTAACGGATTGGCTTAATTTTATAACAAATTGATTAATATAAACTTATGTCTTTTCCTGAATCAATTTCATCCAAACCACGAATTTTATACGCTTGCAACCAGTTGCTACAGAGTATTATAGTTTTGTTCAGATAGTTATAGGGTTATGTATATATTATATAAATTATCAGGGGGACGAGAAAATTTGAAAAACGCTTGACTGTCTGTCTGTCCGTCCGCCTATGCAAGCTGCAACTTGAGTAAAAATTGAGATATTTTGATGAAACTTCGCAGATCTTGTTCGCAGGAGTCAGGGGCATCTGCGGAATGCCCTCTAATAAGTTTAATGTATACTTATATCTCCTAAACTACTAAAGCTACAACAACCAGATTCGCTCAACATGAATATTACAAGAACTCCTACCTATAATGTGAATATGGACGAATTCGTATGAAAATCCCGTTCACACGCCATATACCGGTACTTTTCAAAACTACTAAAAGCGCGATAAATCAATAACTAAATGCACCAGAGGCGCAAAAATTTGTCTTTACACCTTATGATCAAAATTTTTTTAAATCCACCAAAACCTTCAGGCCCCTAGATACTGAATATTTGGATCCCAGTACCTATAGTATAGACTTTTGGTCGAAAATATCAGTCAATGTGTGAGATACTACTTCTCTGACAATTGTACGTCAGAATGTTAAAAATGGCTTGAATTATTTATTTATTTATTTATTTATTAAAGGAAATACAATTATGAATAATTATACTACCAATAAAATATAACAGCACTAGCAACAGGGCCTTCGGCTGACGGATTAAATTAATTTGTACATTTAATTATCAAATATTAGTTATGAGTTAGGGTTATGACTAATGTTAAAGTATTATATTGTAGGTACTTATGTACGTGTATTAC
>NW_017537703.1:13131-18113 GCF_001853355.1 Bactrocera latifrons
TGTCGATGAAATCTTGTCGTATGTTACAAAGCGTAGGACAGAGGTTTAATATGTGTTCTACAGAATTTGGTGAACTGTTGCATAGCCGGCAGCCAGGCATTATGTCCCGATCCAGAATATGTTGGTGAGTTAAGATACAGTGTCCTAAGCGAAGTTGTGTGAAAATTTTGATCTCCGGTATGTTGCATGCGGAAGGATATGCAGCTTTTCTATGATCGGGGTTTATGTGTCGACATCGGGTGTCCAAAGAACCCCATGCCGCTCTCGCTTTAAGCTTTAAGTAGTTTCTTACAAATCGCAAAATTTCATTACTTTCATAAGTTTTCACGTAAGTGCATGGACTACGAGTGACGTTTTTTGCTTCTTTATCAGCGAGTTCGTTACCTGAAATGCCACAGTGGCCTGGAATCCACATTAGTTTAACTTTTCTTTGGCCATCAGTTAATTTGTCCCGAATTTCTCTGATTAGAGGGCTACTGTTGGATGTATTTTGAACGGCTGTGATTGTTGCAAGACTGTCGGTACATATTACAAATTTGCCTTTGCAAATCGATGACCATTGGATAGCTTCTTTTATGGCATATGCTTCAGCGGTGAAGACCGAGCATGGCGAAAAAAGTAACGACTTTTTAATAATTTTCGAGTTCTCCGAAACCACTGCATAAGCGGTGTTGTGGGAGTTTTTGGAGCCATCTGTGTAAATGAATTTCCATCCTTCTGAAGAGAGCACTCTTTCGCGATGCATAAAGAGTTGTTTGTATACCACACCATTCGTGAAAGCTTTATTCCATCTCATTAATTTGTTTTCTATAACAGAAAAGGGAAGAGTCCATGGTGGGTGTTTACTAATCTTCGAAGGCTTATGTGTAAGGGGTATATCCATTTCATGGGCAAACTTTAGGACAAGGTGTATAGTTGAAGGGAACTTGAGTGTTCGTTTGCGTCGTGTGACCGACCGTACGTCGTTGAGCAAATTAGCGTTAGCTAGATATACCTTTGGTATTAGTTGCAATGTGTTAAACTTCAGTCTTTCGTTTATATGTGGCATTCCGGATTCAGCAATATGCTTATAGTGCTGGAGGTTGGAAAGGCCCTAAAGCTTCGTCTTACTGCCATATGATAAGGTGCATAGAGTTTTTTAAATCGCTGCCTGCATGATGCCCGTAGATTGGTAGTCCGTAGTCAATAACCGATAAAATTAGGAATCTCACGACGTTGATTAGTATTGTAGGATGAATGAATGAATGTSGTGAAGATAAGAACTTAATTTTGTTTAACCTATCAAAATTTTTTTTCCTTATATATAAACAATGTTTTTTGAATTTAAACTTAGGTCGAAAATCAGTCCTAAAATTTTAATATCATTAACAGTAGGTATACTTATGTTCCTAAATGTGATATTAATATTATTACATTTTTTTTACGACAGATGTGTAAGATGTTACATTTATCTAATGATAACTTAGCGCCAGATGTGAGAGACCAATTAGATATATTATTAAATATTTCCATAAAAGTTAGTTTGACATTATTCAAATCAAGATGTTTTGAAAATATMAGAATATCATCTGCATACATGCAATGGTCGACTTGGTAATTTGAARGTATCTGGCTGATTTCGTTAAATACAATTATAAATATGACTACAGATAAAGGAGAACCTTGAGGAACTCCATTTTCTAGCGGAGAACAGTGAGAAAAACTGTTGTGAACTTTAACCCGAAATTTACGATTAGTAAGAAAATTTTTGAGGAGATTGTATATTTTMGGTCCTAATTTCCAATTTGCTATTTGATTCAGAACTTTGTGAAGACCGATACGATCGTAAGCTTTTTCAAAGTCTAAGCTTAAGCAAGTAACGTGCCCCTTGTTGGAAATGACTTTAGAGCAATGGTGCTCAAARTGTAGAAGGGCGTCTATTGTACCTTGGTTTTTTCGGAAAGCGACTTTGTTGTGAGTGATTAGTCTATTTTTCTCTGCGTACCACATCAATCGTTTGGAGATTATTTTCTCCAAGACTTTTCCTAAACAAGATAACAGTGAAATAGGTCTATAGCTCGTAATTTCTGATGGAGATTTCCCAGGTTTAGGTATTGGAATGATTTCAGCTATTTTCCAACATTGAGGATATATACCGTCTGAAAGTATTTTATTGTAAAGATTAACTATTCTGTTTTTAACGTCTTGTGGGATGTTTCTTAGCATGTCATAAGAAATCCTGTCTAAACCAGGCGTTTTACCCTTGGAGGTGGAAATTGCGTCATCAAACTCGGCAGTGGAAATATTTGATTCTAAATTTAGCGCTGAAATGCTAAGGTTGTTGTTAGGTGGGAGTGTATGGCTTAGAGATTTTAGTTTTTCATCCATAAACTGTATAGTAAAAGTAGAGTCACATGAATAGGAGCTCCAGTACGAGGCGAACGCGTTCGCTATGATATTTCGGTCGTTTGTTAATCCAGATTGGGTGTTCAAATAATTAATTGTGCTAGGCTTTTTCCCGCCAGACAAGCGTCTTATATCTCGCCARACCTGTTGAGGAGAGGTTTTCGGATTGATATTTTCAGTAAATTYTTCCAGACTATTTTTCTTTGCCTTTTTGGTTTGTCGTTTAAAAATAGCATTATCGCGTTTATATTTTAAAAGGTCTAGAAGGTTGTGTGTTTCTTTATACTTATACCAGCTTTTGCGTTTTAGAGATCTAAGATTTTCTAGTTCGCTATTCCACCATGGGTTATATCGGTATTGATATGTATTATTGGTTTGAGGTATGGTGTGATGTGCTGATGAACATATAATTTTTCGTATATGTGCAGCCTCTTGGTTGATATTATTAGAAATAATGTATTTATTAGATATATGTAGATGAACAAACATCTTTGTAACTCTTAAAATTGGGTTTGTTGGTTAGAAAGACTGGTTTGAACTTTTTTGCGGATGATTTTGGGTGAAACCCGATTTCGATCATCAAAGGAAAATGGTCACTACCATGAAGGTCACTAAGGACCTTCCAAGAACATAAAGGAAAAATATTTGAGGAACATGTAGTAACGTCTACGTGAGTGAAAGATTGATGGGTGGAGAAGTGTGTAGGGCTACCATCGTTTAAAACTATGAGATTACTGCATAATAAGGCATCTTCGATTTTTGTACCTCTATCATTTGATAGAGGAGAACTCCAAATCGGGCTCCATGAGTTAATGGTGTATTCAAAATGTGTAAGATGTCTGAAGAGAACTTTTGTTTAGGTGGGATGTAGGTATTAATTATTGTTAGTTTCGGGTTGACTAGTGTCTCAATAGTGATAGTGAGTACGGTATTAGCCGTGAAAGCCATTTTAGGTGGTGTCTTTTTTTACCAAAATTGCCACACCTTGCTTGCTGTATTGAAACTGAGGGACTAGAGGAACTGAGGAATAGATGCGTTTCTTGTAAACATAAGACTGAAGGTCTCAAGTCTTTAATAATTAACTGTAATTCGTGATAATTATTGAAGTATCCGTGGATGTTCCACTGCAAAATTGAAATCATTGAGAAAAAAAAAATTTGCCAAATTGTGGGAGTATTATGTTGTTATATGTGTGTAGATATTTATATTATTGTGGGTCTTGCTTATTAGTTGGTGATGTTTTTTTGTATGCATGGGAAGAAGGACTTCCCAAAGAAGGGTTCGTATTAATTGTTTTTTCGATGCTGGTGTGTTGTTGGTCATCGTTTTTGTAGGTAAAGGTACTTGGGGTATTGTTGGTTTCTGTTGGATTGTTGTTTTGGAAAAGAATATCATTGTTTTTTTCAGCAGGTAGAAGGTTTTGGTACTCGGTTATACGCTGTGATAAGAATTCGTAAAGTCCGTTATCACTGTTTGGGAATTGAGGAGAAGAGATGATGTTTGAGGTTGAATTTTTTTGTTGATCTATAGTAAGCTTCGAACTGATTTTTTGGCTTACGCTTTGTGTTGTTTCTTTTAATGTATGTTTTTTGTTATTAATTGTAATTGGGTTATTGATAATAGATGCGAAAGAAGGGCCACCAACAATTGATGGAGTTTGATTTTTATATATGTTAATTGCTTCTTTCATTGTACATATGTTTTGTACTTTTAATATTTCTTTTGATTGCAAAAATTTGGGACAAGATATGTCAAAAGATGGATGGTTTCCCGCGCAATTTGTACACATTGTACACAATGTTCACACATTTTTGGGTTTTTGCAGCGTTTCGCAGTGTGATTTAACTTACCGCAATTTTTGCATTGCATGGGGTTAGGGAAATAAGGTCTAACCTTGACTGAATGYCATGTGACATCAATGTGGTTGGGAAGTTGGTACTTGTCAAAAGTAAGGAGACAGACTCCGGTATGTTTTGGTTTTCCATCTATGTTTTTGTAGAATTTGTATACTCCTACAATTCCTTGGTCAGACAAATTACTAATGATTTCTTCTTCATTTAGATCGATTAAGAATGGGGCATATATTGTTCTTTTAGTATAAATGAGTTTTTCATGGTATTTTGCGTTCACTTCACAGACACCGTGTAAAAATTTAGTACGAATGAACTTTTCGGCGATTGATTTGTTTTTTAGTAATAGGCATAGACTTCTGTCGCGTAATTCTATAATTTTCATAATTTCTTTGCATACTATTTTTAATGCACAATGAATTGCAAAACAATTATACCTATTTAATGGTTTATTTATGTCAAGGGACGAAATGATAACGTATTTAGGATTTCTCACTTGTATTTCTGGTAGACTGGGAAAGGGCTGAAATTGTTTTTTATTTTTTTCCGTTTTGGTTAGGGATCAGAAGCCAGCAAGGCGAATCTGTTATTCCCAAGATTAGGGGACCCAGGGGCCATTGTTAATATATTCGAAACTATAAACTTGTATTCAGCCGTATAAGTTTTGCAGGGATACCAAATTCAGACATCGCGGCGTAAAGGCAGCTCCTTTTCGTGCTGTCGAAAGCAGCTTTGAAATCGACGAAG
>NW_017537703.1:20473-40895 GCF_001853355.1 Bactrocera latifrons
CCACGTAGCGAAAAGAAGAAACGACTGGCGCGCTGTTGTTAACTCGGCTATAATCGCGTAAGCGGTGTCTACGCCAATTAAGAAGAAGAAGATAAACTTGTATTCACTATATTTAACACTATTCTAGAAAATACATTAGAAGAATTAGGTCAATAAGTTCAACTAAAAAAAACAAAAACACTGAGTAATCACTTAAAGAATCAAGCGCAAAAAGGACCGCGAAAAAAAACACGTCTGCTAGATACGAGTGACAGTCGGTGACTGTGGCTTGAATTAGATCAATACTTTCCATGCAAGGAGCGTTCCAAAGTAAACAAAACAGAACAAATGGTTTTTTCGGTCAAATCAATTCATTTTATTCAAAATAGTCTCTTTCTGCTTGAATACAACTTTTTGCATGGTCGAAAGGCAAGTCGAACGAGTGTTTTAACTCGTTGGCAGGTATGGCCGCCAGTATGCCGGTGCAAGCCTCTTTAATGGCCTCTACGTCTACATAACGCTTTCCTTTCATGGGCAAATGSATTTTTCCGAAAAGGAAGAAGGCGCACGGTGATATATCAGGTGAATACGAGGAGTGGCTAATGGTTAAATTGCGATTTTTAGTCAAATAATCGTTCTTCGATTGTTAGATTCTGAGCAATTTTTGGTCGTCAGTCAATTTGTGCGGAACAAACCGTGCACACACCTTTCGTAAGCCCAAATGCTCGGTGAAAATGCTGATTTTTGATGAACTCACTCACAGTTTGAATGGAATTCCCGATGATCACGGATTTTGATTGGGCCACATGTTGATCGTCATTTATGCCCTCACGACCACTTTAAAAAGGTTGGAACCATACGTGCACTCTGCTACGAGATATACAATCATCGCCATAAACTTGTTTTATCAATTTAAACATTTCGGTAAAAGTTTTACCAATTTTAAAATAAAATTTAATGTTGTCTCTTTGTTCAAAGCTCATTTTTGCACCGATAACACAAACATAAGTACTCTTAAAATGCAATAACTTCACTTCCAATCAATGAAATGTCATGAAATTCTCACTGGAAAATCGATAGAGATAGCAGATTCTGACGCACCAGTCGACATATAGATGGCGCCACCAGGGGGCGCTAGATTCAAAAAGTGCTGTTTACTTTGGAAACCATCCACCATCTTGTATAAATAATATCAGGATTTTTGAACATCCTGCTATTGACTCTATATGATTTGTATTTTAGTATGCGCCATGTACAAATTCAAAGAAAAATTACAAGTTGTGCTCGTGAAGTAAATCATGGAAACTGGACGAGACAAATTTGGAAAAATTACTGAAATAAAATGAAGAGAGAGAGAAACCGGGGATAGTGTTTCAAATTTAAAGGATCGATGCAATTCCTAGGAAAATAGTTTTTGAGTAAAATTTAATTTTTGAATTCAAACCTATTCGAATAGTTTGTACCGGTAAAAAGTTAATAGAAATTCTGAAGTTTTCATGAGCAAATTTTTAGGAGGAATTTATGCAAAAAATGGGCCACACTCGAACGTACCCGCCATGGAAATAGATAAAGCGGTAATAACAAACCGAATCAGTTAAAGTAAAACTGTCAATAATCTTAAAATTTTAGGTGTGAGTTTTGACAGTCTATAATCCTTCACTCCTCATAGGACTGTGATTATTGCCAAAGTGCAGAGCCGCAACAAAATCCTCAAGTTGCTAGCCGGCAGTACATGGAGAAATTGCCATGAAAAACAAGAGGAACCCAGCTTCGTTATGGATATTGTGGAGGGTTAAACTCCTACTTATCCAGAATAAACCCCAACATATCCAATATACATATGTACTATGTCTTGCGTGAATGAGTCTCCGCATGACACTGGCCACCTCTTTGCATGCCCTACCAACCCCACTTATCTAACACTCCTCTTCTTTTGGTCCGACCCCATCAAAACAGCACGTTTCTTCGGCTTACCGTTGGATGACTTCGACGAAAACTTACCTAATCCTTACCATCCTGACAAGGATTAGGTACCTGTTACAACAACTACAATATTTCGTCGTTTTAAAATTAGATGCGGAAACAACAACAGCTTTTATTAAAAATACGACAAAGCCTCACTACAATTTAGCATTACAAAATTCATCTAAAGGGCCGACCGATGAGTAAGAATATTTTAAAGTTGCTAGACTTTCCATAAATGTTAGGTCGAAGCTTGTTTTTTTCCAAATACATCCAAAAAAGCATTAACAATCAGGCAATTTAATTATTTTTATTCATTTATTTTATCAAAATATTATTTCATAATATCGCACATTGAACTTAACCGCGGAAGTGTGGCCATGAACGGATTTCAGTGAACAAGTTATTACCGGGGCACTCGGTGGCACCTACTTGACGATGACCGTACAGAATGTACCCAGAGCTTATTTGACCACGAGCTACGGCATCAGCAAGAATACCCTTGGCGGCGGCGATTTGCGCAGCAGTTGGACGATCGTCTGAAAATGCAATCAAGACGCATATTGCACTAATAATTCTAGAAAACAATTCACACAAAACTCACTATTGTAATTGCCCATAAAGGATATACCAATTGAGATACCATTCCAGTTGGAGGCATGAGCACCCATCGAATTCCAGCCACGACCCTCATATACTTGACCGTCACCACCGATCAAGAAGTTGTAACCAATATCGGGCCAACCTAAAGAGTCCATATGGTAGCTCTGTATGTTGCGCATTTGTTGAGCGCAGGAGGCTTGGGTAGAGCAGTAAGCACCAGCGGTATGATGGATAACGGCATAACTCAAGTAGTTGTTCAACCAAACACGATTGGTGGGCTGACGACCACCCCATTCGGCGCGAGAGATGACCCGTACGCTGAAAACTGCTTGTGCACAGCAGAGAGCAGCTAGCAGTGTGATGAGAGCCTTGACAGTCATTTTTCTAGTTGATTTGTATTAACAGTTTGAATGCAAAGCGGAAACTGATGGCTTGAGTGGACTAATGTGGTGGCTTTTATATTAGAAGAATGAATCACATAGTTTTTCTTAATAGAACATTCCAATAATTGAATTATATATAGGCATATCCACAATCATTGCTTCGAGAGATCCAGTAAATCAAAAGTAATCCCATTATATTCTTAATGAAATATTTTTTTAATTTAGTTCAATGAGATACATAAATCAGTAGTTAAGAAAGTTTATTACCTTGATTGCGGCAAGTTGGGTTGATAACAAAAGTTCTTGTTGTAATTTCAGCTCAAATATACCTCACTTATTGCCATCGGATGTACGCAGTGAGTGTTATGAATCACAAAAAAAGAACCAGTTTCTTGGAGCGCAGGCGCCAATCTTATTTTCTTTAACCCAAATATAGACTGTTTTCATATCATATATAGCATAGTTTCAGGAGTGAATTGTTCTCTTAGCTGCTACAGTCTCTCTAGTCGCAAAGCTTCGCAACAAAAATCCTCTTACGGCCTTCAACTCCTTATAGTTGAATTACGAACTTCAACTGTTTTCAGTCGAAGTCTCATTTGTATCAACTTAAGAGAAGCATAAGGCTCCAAAGTTTTTACTTTAGCCAAAAAACTTTTTCCTGGTACAGTAGATCGTGTCTTAGCTTCTTTTAGTTTTTCTTAATTTGGGTTTGCCTCGTTTTTTTTCCACGAGTATCATATACACGAAACTTTGTGGTTTCTATGTAGTATTTCATATTAATATTTTTCCAAATTAAACCTACAAGTAATACCACGTAATAATGCTACGTTTGTTTTCCCTCTATCTCAGAGTTGAAAACCATAATAGCAAAACAGAGTTGAAGTTTTATAAATCTTCTACCGAAAGTTTTTTTGACAAGTTGATTTGTTATCGGTGATACCGAATTTCAAGACATCAACCAAAATGCGGTTGAGTTGAAAACCGTAATAAGGGTTTGGAGAAAATACCTGTCCAACCTACGTCATTTATACCCATTTTTTGGGTTGCAACTCCACTCGGTTGAATTGAAGTTGAAGCAACTTAAATTTAGATCAACCCAACTCTTTTTTTTTGGTAATAGGATTTTCAACTATTTTCAGCCCAAGTTCGATTGGTGTTAATAACGTAAAAAATTATGATTTCACTGATAATTAAACAGCTGAAAATTGTTAAACCAAAAATTAAAACAATTTACTTCAGTTATTGCTCACTAAAAGGTGATTAATTATTACAAAGGACATTAGTTTTTATTTATATAACGATGACAAACATGTTGGCCAAAATTGATGTGGAGCGAATAAGAAAATCCATCGTGAGCCCTCAAATCCATTCGAACTACCTAACACTAAGCAAGCTAAGGTTTTATTGATAACACAGTACAACAGCTAATATGGGGGGTGAGAAATTCCAAGTCAGGGTGATGGTAGTAGGTCAGTAGAGTAAAACCCTCAAAGGGTTTGGTGTTCGTATGTGTCAGTTTCTTTTATGACCTTTTGACCTCATGACCGTATGACCCCTTTTTTCCTTATCTTGATGTTTTTTCGCTTAGTTGTAACATTTTGGCAAAAACCAAAAAATAATTGATTAAAGCAGTTGGGAATTATAATAAAATAGTTTTTTTTACCCATTTTCCTTTTTTATTAATGTTTTTCCTAAATAAATTCCGAACTGGTTAACTACAATTGCTTGTTAGCATTTCACATTTTTTTTTTTTTTTTGATACTATAGCTACAGACACAGAGTTGAAAACCGTAAAACCAAAAAAAGCTGACAACACTTCAAACGTTTTCGTTTCGTTTTTAGGGGGTTGAGTTGAAAACCATTATACCGAATTTTAAAATTTTAACCAAAATTCAGTTGGGTTATAAGCCATAATAGGAGCCTTAATGATGGGTATATTCATTAAAAACGTGAACTTTTGAAGAGTCCTCAATGGAGTACAGTTATCATGACATCTTCCTATATCTCACAATAAAATACGCTCTTCAAAAGGGGATTCACTTTATTTTTGAGTATTGAAATTAACAATTTCTTGGTCTAGTGATAAGTTAATGTCCCACCAAGTTTGAATTATGGCATTACTTAGCTGTTCAGAGTTATATAAATTTCAACAGAGAATTTTAATAAGTTTTAATGGCAAGTAATAATAATTAAAGTCATAAACTTCTTAACGATAAGACTAAAAAGCTAACGGTAGTAGAAGTAGTTTATATTTTGTCATTAAGGAAACCTGTAAGAAACTACTTTCGCTTGTCTAAAAATAATGTACTAATTGAATTGCTTATATAATATTTACTACTGTGCCCAAAAAATAAGGTGACATTGTATTTATTTTGAAAATTCTTTATTTATTCTTCCTAAACAATTTCATCCCCTTCAAAGTAATCCCCTCCCGATGCAATGCACTTATGCCAACGGATTTTCCAATCTTCGAAACACTGGTTGTAGTCACTTTCCGGGATGGCCTTCAGTTCCGTCTTCATTGCGGCTTGAATCTCTTCTATCGTATAAAAAGATGTCCCCGGAGCGGTCTTTAGAGCTTGGTGAACAGCCAGAAGTCGCAGGGCGTCAGATCAGGTGAACACGGTGGTTGCGGAACGATATGGGTTGGGTTTTTGGCGAAATAATCACGAATTACGAGGTCGGTATGGGATGGTGCATTATCGTGATGTAAAAACCAAGAATTGTCTTTCCACAATACCGGCCTTTTTAGGCGGATAGCGTTACGCAAACGACGCATAACCTGTCTCTTATACACATCTAGATGTGTATAAGAGACAGGTATGGGATGGTGCATTATCGTGATGTAAAAACCAAGAATTGTCTTTCCACAATACCGGCCTTTTTAGGCGGATAGCGTTACGCAAACGACGCATAACGTTCAAATAATATTCCTTGTTGACTGTTTGACCGGTTGGAAGGAATTCATAATACAACACCACGATAATCGAAGAAAACAGTCAACATGTCCTAGATTTTTGAGATTTGATGCGCTTGAGGCCCAACACATCCTTCAAAATGCTATTGTCTGAGCCTTTCGGTATGTCAACTTCATCAGCAAGGTGTCTAATTGTTAATCGACGGTTTTTCAACACCAAATCTTTGATTTGTTGAACGTGAGCTTCGTCGGTTGAGCTTGATGGTCGCCCTGGGGGCCTATTCTGTAACTCGATTCGAAACAAAATTTACTCGAATTCGGATTTTTTATATTCCGTAACTCGATTTTCGGATTTTCAAGCCAATTTTCGAATAAAATATTCGTTAGCTTTTGAGTTGTAGAGAGCAAAAACGAAAATTGTACATATTTATTCTGGCACAGGGTGGTACAACTATCGAAAAATTATAAAGTTGATCCGAATTTCGAATAGAATACATTTACGAATCGAGATACAGAATAGGGCCCCTTCGTCTTCGACACGTTCACGGACGGCTTGGAACTCACTATACCACTTGTAAACATTCTTTTTAGACATAGCCTCACCACCAAAGGCTTTCTGCACCATCCTCAACGTATCCGCTGCAGAAAATTGATTCCGTAAACAAAATTTAATGCAAATTCTTTGCTCAACAAATTTCGACATCGCAAAAAACGAAAAACTCACTTTTAGCAGCTCAAACACTAATGAATATTTTAACAAGAAATTTGACATAAAGGTGACTGACAGTACTACCAACCTAAAAAAAAAAGAATTCTCCATCCTTCGACGCGCGCAGTTTAAATTGAAATGTCACCTTATTTTTTTGGGCACAGTAGTATATTGCCATGTTCTTAATTAAGAATTCCTTTAATAAATAAGTAAAAACTTGTATGTTTTTTTTCAATTCTACGCTTTTTAGTGCAATTACAGCTTTTATTTTGTTTTACAGAATTACAGTTCCAAAGCTTTAGATTCAGCACTCATTTTTATATCATGATACCAACCTATTAGTATAAGAGTATTTAAAAACTTGTATATTGTGCCTTCTAAGCGTGTTGAAGTCGATGAAGTGTTTCCACAGTTCAGTTACATTATATATTATCCTTTCTCCTAAAGCGTTGTACGAATTTAAAATTTTGCTGAATGGGTGCTCCCAATGATCCGTCTGTCCGGCTTGGAAAAACTAGACCGATTTAAAAGACCCGCATTAAAAATTGTTAACAAATACGTAATTATATATAAGAGATCAAAATTTTTTTAAGCAATTTATTTTAATAATTAGTTGGAAAAGTAACGAAAATAAAAATTAAAAATAAAATATCTACATAAGTTAAAAAATTAATATCAAAGAATATGTTGTTTTCGTTATTTTACTCCTTTATTTTTTCACAAGCGGCAGACTGCTGCAATGCCAAATCATTTTACCGTTAACTGCCGTATTCGAATATGAATATTATTTACTTAACATTGACGCTGTTTACGTAATATTTAGTACATATGTATGTTTATTTCTTTATATTATGTAATATAATATTTAAAATATATGTATCTATGTTTGTAAGTGCATCATAATTATTATTTAATTCAATGCTATTAATAAACAATATAATAATATTATTATTTTAAGAACATCCTTATAATATTGCGAAAAGAAAAATATGTAAATTTTAAAATACTAAAATTAGTAATTTAGAGAAACCTTTCGAATAAAACAAATACAAAAATTAATTGACAAAGGTAGTATATATGTATGTATGTATGTAAGTGTAGTACATGAGCATTCAAATGCGAGCATGCTTGTTTGTATGCAAATATGTATAGAAACGGATAATAATGTTGTTAATCGCTCAAAAATGTCAACAACATGATAACTATAAGAATCGATTATTTATTAATTGTGCGATAGATAAGTAGGTGCAACTCATAAAATTAAATCAATTTTGTATCGTTTTCTTGTTTTTGTTTTTTGGTTTTGTTGGACATATTAACGCTACTTTTAATATTCGACTTCGCTAGTTTTTTGTTTACATATTAAGAACGCCAATATTTGCGGCCTATATGTCCGCCTTCGCTCGGCCTTTAGACATTTTATTTCAAATGATTATGAATTTTTTCTTCAAATATGCATATATTTGTACTGCATGCATATCAAGTTTCTACTGTTGCACCACTTTTTTTTTTGGTTAAGTAGTTCTGTATAAATTTTAATTTTATTCGGTACGCTACCATTTTAAAAACATTGTTTTTCTTAAATTTCCTTTCACTTTAAACACCATTTATCATTCATACATATTTGTATTTATAATTTTACTCATTTCTGTTTGTGTAGCATTGTATAATGATATTGAGAGTACATTCAGAGCGAAAATGATGACAATTTTATTATTTTATAAATTTTTAAACTGTTTTTTAGCATTTTCAGGTGACTTTTAGGGATCGACTTAATATTCCTTTAAATTTATTTAAAAAATATATATATATTTCAAATTTTAAATAAACAACCTTCCCTGTCAATAAACGTAAACTTGAAAAATTATTTACGAAAATTCCACTGCATTAGTCGTGCGTTTAGTTTTAACAAAATCAACTTCAGTACCCATGTCCCTTGTGACAGTTGATCTCAGAATTACTATTCAAAACCAGTTTATCGTTAAATAAAGTGCTCATTCTAACGAAACTTTCATCAGTTGTTATTTTTGGGAAACCAAAATCACGCTCTACTGCACTCAACGACACTTGACAACTATCCACACTTGCACTACCCAACACAAGCCATCACTACTTTAAGCCTGACTCTCATTTCTATTGTCTGCTTGACGATGTATAGCTTGAGCTGGCACAAAGACTTTTTCTGCAGATGGACTGGAAATACCAGTAGCAGCGTCTAAGTAGGATGGTGGTGGTGTCAATTGCCCAGTTCCGGCAACATCTGCAGCGGGCGGAGCAGTAACAGCATCAACACTTTCCAACTCAGTATCCTCAGTGACAGCCTCATTAAGCCGCATTGGCGATGCATTGGCATTTACGTGAACTGTGTTGTTGTTATTCGGTGAATCATTATTATTATCCAACGTGTCGTCAATGGTGACCACTGCTGCACCGACGGTATCCGGTGCATTATTAGCATTATTTACCTGAGCATCGACGCCTTGATAATTTGACATGGCTACCTGATAGGATGGCGGTGGCGCCTGCTTCATATATTGTGCAATGGCCTCATCATAATTTGGCAAAAGTGTGGTATAGGCGCGTTCTTCGCCCGTCAAACCGGCACCACCTAATTCCGGTAAAACACACGGTAGCAAGGTGCGTAGATCTTGTTGTCGTAGCGTAAGATATTTATAGCAACGCCAAACTATACCAATGGCATAGGCTTTCAAAAATACAATGCAAAAGAAAACCACCAACACGATGACCATTAGTTCTTCTTGCGACATTTCAAGCAATTTCTCACGCCATGGCAAGCGATGGGATTCGGCAATTAGACGGTGTATGGCTTGAAGGTAACAGATGTAGCCGGCAGCGGTTAGACTGGGTACAGAGGAAAAGTGAAATGAAAAAAATAAATAAATTCATTCCAAACACTTACGTGGTTATGGCAAAATCAAACAGTTGTAGGCAGAAAAATGGCAAAAGATGTGAGGGTTTACCCTTTAGAGTACCATAAATCATCATCATCGTAATAGCAATCATGCAGGTACAAACCAAGCCGCCCATATCAAAGTTATCTGCAAATTATTTTTCACATATGAATAATAATAAATAGTTTGGCAAGCATTATAGCAGACAAAATATATTTTATTATCACTTACGGTACTGCTTGCGATAGCTTAGCGAATGATCCCGATATGGGTATGGAGGATCCACCTTGCTTAGTGGTGTTGGTAATGGCGGTGCGCTCAAATCCACAGTATAATCGTAGCCACTCTCGAGCTCCTCCATCATGGTCGGATTGCGCCATATAATAGCAAGTAGACTGAGTGCTAATATATTTAGAAACTACGAAAAAAAAGAGCATATAAGAATATATACATAAATAAAAATATGACAACATAATATATTTTATCTAGCTTTCTTGAAATTTATTAACTTCCAAAAGACTTGATACTTCAAAACTTGTTTCTTTAATGTTTTAAAATATGTAGGTTAGATTAGATTAATAAATGAGGATGCACCGCGGTAAGCGACCTAACTTCTCTCCTCAAGTCACAATGTCTCACCTAACCCCAGCAAATTGATAAATTCCAATATACTGATAGATGCTATTGAGGTCATGTGATAGCTATTTGAAAACATTGATCAAAGGGCCTTTGTCCTGCGCCTTTATCCTGTACAGTCAATTGCAGGTGCTCCCACCTATTAGCTCTATATATATTTTAAAAAAACATTTTCAAAATCTCACAACTCGGTTTCGAGTTTTTATTTCGACATAAATACGTAGCTCATACTTTATATTATAAAGATTAAGAATATTCTTCTAAATCGGTATACCCTATAATACTTTTTTAAAATATTGTAAGAGAACAAGCGCGGTTGCAAAGAGTAAAAAAATTAATCGCGGAATTAATATGTTTCTTTTTGAAATCCCGCTTTGAAGTTGTTTTTCTACTATGATATTTCAGTATTTTCAATGAGATATTATGTTTTTGTTCTTGTAATAAGATGTTGACGCACGTAAACCTTGTTTGGGGGGAGATTATATGGCAATTGTTATTGAAATCACCTAACGGCAGGTTCAGGAAACGAGCGGCTAAGTTAGGGCCGATCCATAGGGAAAGGAGTGTTTGGCTGGTTTGATGGGACATGTAAAGCACTCTTAGCAGGCAATGAATTTGTGTAGTATGTCGGAGTCTATTTTGGAAACGAAGTCGCGATAGGATCATGCTTAATTCGCGAAGCAAATCGAGCTCTTCTTCTGCAATAGGTTATGGTTATGCAATCCAAGGACGTCATTCACTGGGTGCTTTTCTGAAGTTAGTTGCGTTAGTGTTGAATATCGTTTATAGGTGCTGCTTACTTCCACAAAATATTTGTCTACATTTTCCTACGCTATTTTTTGCTTTACTACACAAAAAGAAAACGATAGCATAAATATCTGTCTCAGAAGTAATTTTAGTGTCATCAGTTGCAGGCATGTTTTGGTGTGTGCGTGCGCATATATTAAAATGGACGTATCCGCAGTTTATTAGCGCGTCATCACGCTTTTAACACGCTACCTTAGACATCTGCTTCGAATGCGAAGTGAAAAGTGCTTGTTTGATAAATGTGTATTTCTAGACACATTGAAATTAAAATTAATATACGATTTTTTTTAAATGAATTTACATATATTGATGTCAATTAATCTTAAAATATTTCGTTTACATTTTAAATACATGTATCTGAACAAATAATTTGAATTTTTATAGATTTTTAGGTATTTGTATATGTTATCAACCTTAGAATTCGTTTTAAACTTAATTTTCACAAAAGTACCATTTGATAAATAATGTTGAACTTGTAAAAAATTACACAGTAAATGAAAAAAAATTTATTTACATAAAAACCTAAATAATTCGGTGTTCGAAATAAATGGAGTGCATCAGAAAATTCAATAAAACTAATATAAAATTAAAAAATTGGGAATAACGACTAGTATATAAGTTAATTTAGTTAATATTATATTTAGTCGTGTAACCGCCATTTTTTATTACTGCAGCACATCTGTGGTACATGGGATCGATCAGATCACACCATTTCAGCGGGATTTGCTGCCATGCCTCGTGGACTGCTATTTTTTCGGCGAAATGCGCTCTGCACCTGAATCGTGCTGGCATTGAATCCAACCCGGGCCCCTAGGAATTTTTCTGCTGCGTATGCGCAAAAAGACCCCATACAAATTCCACATCGGTCAAGTGCAATACAAGCAATGGATGGAGCCATCTTAAGACCTGTTCAGGCCTTTAGACCCATAGGGAGTGGACCATGCGTTACGTGGCCCTATGTTGCCTGCACAATACTGCGACAAAAGCCTCTACGGCTGTGCAATATACACATAGTTCGCGCGCCGCGCCACCACTCAACCTGAGTGGCCAACAGATGACCTCCACAGTCAGGAGCTCACACAGGCAACATAGCTCCCACTCTGACTTGTAACCCCTCCCCCGCCAACCTCCATCCCGCTCCAATCCTCGTGCGAGAACCAATCAGCAACTCTTGGTTCCTCGCACAGTCTGTTCCGTGTGTCAGACCGTCATACGTCGGAATGTTACATCAGTCAAGTGCAATTCCTGCACTGGCTGGTGTCACTTTCCGGCGTGTTCCGGCCTGCGCACGACACGTAAGTGGAGTGAATCCTACGTTGCCCCATACTGCAGGAGTCTGCCCCCACAACACACTACAGTGGCGTCGCCAACAAACACCCCAGTGCGACAACCGCCCCTACGGTTTCTGCAGCTCCAACAATACCACCTACACGTCACTCCCTCACCCCCAGGATCACTCACGGACACCCGCGACAAATCCGAATACTCCAATTTAACTGCAACGGTCTCCAGAGCAAGACTGAGGAGATAGTTGCACTTATGAATCGAGAACGTTTATTGATAGCTGGGATCCAAGAAACCAAGTTACACAGCCGCTCAGTTGTGCCGGTTTCAACATATACATCCCCCAAGTTACATGTTGCCCTACTGGATACCCGAATATAGGTGCGCTACTTCGTGGTGAGAACCGTTTGGAACTAGGCGACTATAACGCGCATCACGATCTTTGGCATTCCAGCCTGTCAAACTGGCGGAACAGATTGACGATTCGACATTCTGCACAATGAATGCGAGTCCTCGCATGATACTGGCCACCTCTTTGCATGCCCTACAAACCCTACTCATCTAACACCCTCTTCCCTTTGGTCCGACCCCGTCGAAACAGCACGTTTCCTGGGCCTCCCGTTAGATGATCTCGACGACAACACAAATAACCCTTACCACCCAAACGGGGATTAGATAACCGTTAAAACAACAACAACAACTAGTTATGTGGCCCATGTTCCCTACGCACGATTTTAGCCTCTGCGGCTGTGCAACCTGCACCCAGTGGCCAACAGAGGACATCCACGGTCCACACGAGCTCAAACAGGCAACATAACTCCTATTTTGACTTTACCTTTGAACGGGGGTTACGCAGCTTCAGACTTGTCAGACATGTCTCTAATTGAACACCTACATAGTGAGGCGCTTACGCTTCCAATTAAGGAGCATAATCCACTCCTCTCCAGGCAGTTCCTGCCGAAGTGTTTTCGTAGAAGTTGTCGCGAAGCAGATTAAACTGATACTCATCTAAAATAGACACCGACACAGAAACTTTATGTCAATCCGCTATAGCCACTCACTTAATATCCTTTTCCTTTTGGCCAGGTCCCATCGAAACAACCAGTTTCCTGGAACTACCGCTATGTGATTTGCATGACACTTTATTTTTGACTTGCCCCAAGCAGGGCTTAGTTACTCGCGACAACAAGAACAAATGGCCCATTTACATAAAACTTTTTGTAAATAACCATTAACTGCGACAAGATCATCAACAATAAATTGCAAGTATGCATACATGTATTTAGTGATGCATTATTATATCACACTTTACAGATAAGAAGTATGAAGCTAGTGTTATCATTTGAATAATGGCTTTCTTATTACCCCTACCACACACTATTTGTTAATATACACATACAGAATCACAAAAGCTACAGCACAATAAAAAACAACTAAAAATTTAGTTAATAAGCAGCCACTCAGGTGTGTAATCACTACAATGGATAATAAGCATTGTAATGGAGAAGCAATGGCAACCAGCTTTTAAATACATATAAAGAAAAAATAATAAAACTCATTCGTGTATATCAAGTACATCCATATGTAAGTACTTATCACTATATATAATAAAAGAGATTCACCAACCGCTGTCGTAGTATTTATTATCTTTGTATACTACATTTGAGCTATACACACTAGCTTGACTGCCACATCTGTAAACAAACAAGTGACTAATGTCTTCAAACACTTTCAACTCAAAATAATTTGTTGTCAGTTAAACAATTACCACTTAAACAACACTATATAATAAGTTATCGGTGAACCCGTAAATTTCATTTGAGCTTCGATTTCAAGCGCTATCTTGACAATTTTTATGAGAATATGTACACATTTATATACATAAAATTCTATCAAGTAAACATTATATATATACATATTATATGTGGACTCGTGCACTAAGAATCCTTTTCATTACAGTTGTCTTAACTCTGAGTAAGTTTGACAATATGCGCTAGACTTCTATTATCTTGTGAGTCAGCATACTAAAAAAATTATTTGTATGTTAAATGGCAAATAACAAATTTGTACAGATTTGATGTGCAGGTATAAATCTTTTAGATACAAATATTTACCAACAACACGCGCAATATGTGGTAAACAACAACCAAGCTTAGATTTAAAACATACATTTCAGTTTAAAATTGGGTACTGTGGGCAAAAGATAGTAATTTTTAAATAATTTTTTTCTAGGTTGGTATGACTGTCAGCGACATCTGTACTATGTGACACTTGGATGACTAATGTTTGTTATACGCCTGTCTTTCTGAAGGATATAAACTTCAGAAAACTTTAATAATACACTTAGGTAATGGATTTTATTAGAACTGCTTTTGAAACGGTGTGTTAAAGTTTTAATCCCTTTTTGTAGTTTTATTATTATTGTAAACAATAATATATTATTAATATTTTTGATTACTCTAGTTACAGTAGCAGCTTTTATAAGGGAATAATAATTACTACACTTTTAAAGTTGTTTTTTGTTTTTAAGGAGTGCTGCTCAGAGATGTGATTTACTTTCAGCAACCAATCAATGAATCTCAACCACTACAACACTATGCACCGCCAATTCCATTCTTTACACTACATTTGCCACCGGCAAGAAAGTTGCTGCCCAAATTAAACAAAGGGTAAATTTTAGAATAGCATCCACCGATTTCGAGTGCTTTATGGTTGTTTAGTTCATTCGGGTTGAACTTCTTTTTGCATTTGAGGCCTTCTGCCGCGCTCCAAATAAATAACCCTGCTCAGACCAACAACTGGGTGTTTTGAGTTCCTTCCCCCTGAACTCCCTTCTGCGTTGGCTGCCTTCGGCCTCGCTTCAAAAAAATAACTCTAGTGGGCTAACACCAAGGCGTTTTCAGTTCTTTCGCGTTGAACTGCTTTCTGCGTTGGCTGCCTTCGGCCAACCATTGCAACCATTTTCTTATTGTATGAACAAACGTTTTTTAAAGAAAATTAAATATGGTATTAAGTTATTTGTGCGATATTTAACAAAAAATAAAGGGTAAATTTTAGAATAGCATTCCCGGATTTCGGGGTAAAATGGGTATGTACGGATAGAGGAGGTCTTCTAAATTAAGAAAATGTATATACAGTTTTGCCTTTTTTTTATATCCATTGTAATCATGACTGATGATTATTTATATAAATCAAAAGTAATTACAATAGTTTTAGCAGTTTTTTGGCCTGCCATTTGTTGCTATTATTGTCCCTAGACACCGATGTATGCTCTCCACTCAATTTCTACAATTATTTCCGGATATTTTGATCCACTAAGTCCTTGATCCAGCTTTTTTGTCTTTTTTTGATGAAATTTGATGTTTTCCAATACGATTTTCCAAAAAGTTCCACATCTTTTGAATAAGATTAATGTCTAGTGATTGGTGGACCCATGGAGTTATTTCTATTTCCATAAAAACCCTGAACGTATAAGATACAATGTGTATTTTGGGTCGGTATCCTGTTGGAAATTGATTTTGCTGTTTTTAACAGCCGATTTAAGCACTCTTAAAATTTAAATTATTTTGTTAAAATTATCAGAAACATGTGTTTATCCATTTTCGAAATGTATACAAAAAAAAAAAATCCCCAAACAGTAGCAAATATATGGAATAGTCCTGGTTATCATAGACGAATCGATCGTCGTCGTAAGCCATACATAAGTAAGGTTAATAAAAAGAGGTCGACGGTTGCTAGACAATATTTTAACAAACCGTATTGGTTTTGGGAAAACATTGTGTTCACCGACGAATCAAAATTTAATATATTTGTTACAACAAGATCACGAAAAATGTGGAGAAAGATCAATGAAGAGTCAAAAGGAAAAAATATATTGCCACGAAAGGGGTTATGGTTTGTGGGTATGTGGGTCAAAATATCCGGAAATAATACTAGAAATTGAGTGGGGAGCATACATCGATGTCTAGGGACAATAATAGCAACAAATTGTAGGCAAAAACATGCTAAAACTTATTAAATTACTTTTGAGTTGCTTAAATAATCATTGGTGCACGAAAACTTGCTTGATATAAATTAGGCGCCATTTCAACTTTAGCACTAATTTTTTTTGTTTGTTTAAAAAAAAAATATTTTGATATGCTATATTTAATGTTAAATATACATATCTTGAAATGGCTGGAAAAAAGACACAAAATTTATTCATTTTAAAACAAATAAACGTGTCGTGTTAGAACTAGGTGTTTGTAAACCTTATTGGTCCACTGTATATATAGTTGCCGCTGATTTATGGGTTTTGAGATATTTGCATTTAAAGTTCAAAAATTCAACTATTTAATATGCGTGTTTCTCCCATTTATAATGAATTTTATTGTTATGTGTTTAACTTTTATATCCACTTACACTTCACTAATTCGTTTCTAAACATATAGTTTATATTAAATAGTGCAAAAACAACTTTTATTCAACATTTAACTTTTGTTCAATTATTTTTGTTCACATAATAACAAAAGAGATGCATTCTAACTAATAATCAGTGCTACCTTTCGTTCATATTTCACAGAAGAAGGAAAAGAAATAATCCTTCGGCCGAACTTCAATAAAATCAGCCGTTTTTTCGTTGAAGTCCTTTTCTTTCTTTTTTCTTATTTTTATTCCATTACAAAATATGGTAACACTAATTTGTTTACAACCATTCTTTTTTTTTTTAATAAATATTTTAACTAAAGTTTGATATGGAAATTAAGTTATTTGCAATATTTAATATAAAATAAATTATTAGAAACGATTTAGTGAAGTGTTATGGGTATACAATTTTAAACGCATTTTAAATAGTTGATTTTTTGAACTTTAAATGCAAATATCTCAAAAACCATAAGTCAGCGGCAACTATATGTATATATATTCTTGATCTTCCTCTATCCGTACATACCCATTTTAACCCCAAAATACGAGGAAGCTATTCTAAACCGCAGTCAAAAATATATATAGAAAATATATAGAAACAAATTAGTGAAGTGTTAGTAGAAATAAAAGTTAAATATATAAGTGTAAAATTCGTAATAAATTTTTGAACTTTAAAGGTAAATATCTCAAAAACCATAAGTCAGCGGCAACTATATATGTATATGTATATTTTCTTGATCTGGAATACCTCCTCTATCCGTACATAACCATTTTAACCCCGAAATCTGGGGATGCTATTCTTAATCTCAACCTAAACAAAAACTGCACCACTAAAATCCCACACAAACCAGATAGCGCATAAATAAAATTTTGTGCAATTAGCTATATCGATATATATGTGTGTATTTTATCAATCTTACCAAATGCCAGAGGCCAATCATAATGGTGGCTGTGTGGACATGCAAACCAAAGCAGCACGTCCATTCCTTATAACGCTGTTGTGGACCCATTTTGATGCGGATCCTTAGCATCGAAAACCCGTATTGGCGTGCTGCTATTTACTGAGTAACCACTTAACTTCAGCTAATTGTATACTAGTGCACTGATGAAATAAAAAACGCAGATAAATCCACATTCACATAAATGTTACTACGTTAGTTGCCATTGAAAGAGAAACGACATATGTAAGTACAAAATACAATTTCCTTTACATGTCGTCAACGTAACCAACTTATATATTTTTGCATTTTCAATTACCTCTGAGATTTAAGTTTACACAACTACAACTTTTAATAATAATATTTACTATTTTCTGGATGTAACAGCAGCGAGGAATGATCACTAATTTTCACCAGCAAAGCAAAAAAAAACGCAATACAGAAAAATTTACCAAATCTCAATAATAAACAGTGTTGCATTAAGCGCAATGATGCCACCAATATCCAAATTTCAAACAATGCCGACATGATAAAATTTATGTCATGTGTGAAACACAATGCTAGCGACAGACTGCAGCAGCACGACAATGAACTGAAAATGGCGTTGTGAATCCTACTACAAGAACGTTTGTGAGGGGGCAGCAACATAACAATAGCATGTACACAAAACAACGCAGTTGTCCATTTTGCATGTACACAATTTCGTTGTGGCCATACTAATACCTTGAACTTCAATGAAATTTTAATATTTTGTTCAAAGTGAAATTTTTAAGCAAAAAATAAGTAAATAGGTAAATTTGTTTGTTTTAAATTATAAATTGTTATTATAAACGATGTAACAGAGCTATTTTATGCTTTTATTTGTAAAATAACGTCGGGTTTGTTAGAGCTTTGAGTAATATTATATTTTACATATTAGTGGCATCACCACTCTACCTCATCTCTCTATCTTCCATTCTACTGTCAACTCTACTGTCGTCCTACTATCGTTGGCAAATATAGGATAAAATTGAAGTTAGCGAGAACGACAACTGTCGGCCTGCCGTCGTGTAGTCGTACAGCTGTCAAAATGGGTCCGTCCATAAGAACGTGTGTATTTTAATATTTGACAGATGTCGTTTGCAGTCTGTCGCGAGCATTGTATTCAACACATCATCCTAATTGTATTACCGGAGACTCCATATTACTTATGGAAAGCAATATATGGAATACTAATAAGTATGCCATATATGGAAAGCAATAAGCTATCGCTTCAGCAGTTTGACAGCGCAGATTTCATTTCTATGAAAATTTAGAAGAGGCAACATATCCATTTCGGTAATATTAATTTAGTATAGCGTATATTAAGACGGTATGTTATATAATAAAATTAAAGTGCATTTTAAAAATAACATTTTTTAAAAATTAATATTTAGCTTAATATTGCTAATTTACAGAAAAATTAAGGAAAATGGGTTGGGAATGAGCGATGTCTTAAATTTAATAAACTTATGCCAGCATAAATAAAAATATCATTGCTCATATCAAATGATTGTGTTACGGTAACAAATGCCACCATACAGATTTGACAATGACAATAGCAATAGATTTGACAGTTAGTATGCCATAAATTTTATCCTGTCGAGAAGTCCCGTTAAAGTGAATTGTGTCCCATAACACACACTTACCGATTCAAACGGGGTTAGATTGCCCATGTTGCGATCTCAGTATATACAGTTGTGGCGATAACAAAATACCACACTTTAATATTTAAAAGATTATTTATTAAGATAACTTAAAAAACTTGTTCACTTGTTGGCGTCTGTACCAGAAGTGACGTTTCTTAAAACTAAAAACTTATGTGCGGAACACAATTCTCGCGCCAGACTGCAGCAGCACGACAGTGAACTGAAAATGGCGTTGTGAATCCTACTACATGAACGTTTGTGAGAGGGCAGCAATATAACAATGGCCAGCATGTACACAAAACAAAACAACGCATACTAATACCTTGCACTTCAATGAAATTTTAATATTTTCTTCAAAGTGAAATTTTTTATGCAAAAAATAAGTAAGTAGGTAAATTTATTTTTTTTAAATTGTCAATTGTTATTACAAATGATATAATACAGCTTTTTGATGCTTTTATTTGCAAAATAACGTCGGATTTGTTAAAGCTTTGAGTAATATTACATTTTGCATATTAGTGGCATCACCACTCTACCTCATCTCTCTATCTTCCATTCTACTATCAATTCTACTGTCGTTGGCAAATATAGGATAAAATTGAAGTTAGCGAGAACGACAACTGCCTGCCGTCGTGTAGTCGTGCAGCTGTCAAAATCGGTCCATCCATAAGAAGGTGTGTATTTTAATATTTGGCAGATGTCGTTTGCAGTCTGCCGCGAGCATTGTATTCCACACTTGAAGCGAAAGTAAGCAAAAGTTTATGACTGCAAACGACATCTGTCAAATATTAAAATACACATGTTCTCATTGACACAGTTAATTTGACAGCTGTCGGACTACATGACTGTCGGACGACAGTTGTCGCTCTCGCTAACTTCAATATATTTTTATATTTGCCAACGACAGTAGAGATTTGAAGTGGAGTGGTGAAGCCACTAATATGTAAAATGTTTTATAAATAAAAGCATACATAGCTGCATTATACCATTTTTAATAACAATTGATAATTTAAAACAAAAATATTTCGCTTTTTACTTATTTTTTGCTTTAAGGGTTGGCCACAGCGAAATTGTGTACATGCCGGCCATTGTTATGTTGCTGCCTTCTCACAAATGTTCATGTAGAAGCATTCACAACGCCATTTCAGTTCACCACATCTTCACCACTCTACCTCATCTCTCTATCTTCCATTCTACTGTCAACTCTACTGTCGTCCTACT
>NW_017537703.1:40992-42006 GCF_001853355.1 Bactrocera latifrons
GCCGGTGTAAAATGCGACCAGGATCCTGAGTTTTTTTCTTGGGAGTTTATTAACGATTCGAACCTCTTCAGGTTTGCCTCTTGCTATTATCACAAGATGTGTATAAATGGAAGATAGAGAGATGAGGTAGAGTGGTGATGCCACTAATATGTAAAATGTAAAATTATTCAAAGCTCTAACAAACCTGACCTTATTTTACAAATAAAAGCATAAAATAGCTCAAGGTATTAGTATGGCCACAACGAAATAGTGTACATGCAAAATGGAGAGCTGTGTTGTCTTGTGTACATGCCGGCCATTGTTATGTCGCACAACGTTCACAACGTCATTTTCAGTTCACTGACGCTCTACTGTAGTCTGTCGCGTGCATTGTGTTCAGCACATGATAATCAGACATAATAAATACATCTGGCGTGATTATTGGGCAATTATCCCGTTATCTTTTATAGAATACTAACTGTCAAACGTTTTACTATTGCCATTGCCAAATCTGTATGTGGGCATTTGCTATGATATAATCATTTCCACAAAGGCGTAGGCAGGAATAAAGGGATGTTCAACTTATTCCAGTGTGAGAGCGCCTCAAAATAAACGTTTTTCATAACATTTTCCATTATGGCCAGATCGAACAAAATAACAATTTTTGGGAATTTTAAATTAAAACACCCAACATTTAGTACGAATACAATTACTATATGTCTGTCTCTTATACACATCTAGATGTGTATAAGAGACAGCCTGCTGCAGTCTGTCGCGCTCATGTGCTGAACACAATGTTCGTGACAGACTGCAAACGACATCTGTCAAATATTAAAACACATACGTTTTTATGGACAGAGTTATTTTGACAGCTACATTACATGACTACAGGCCGACAGTTGTCGTTTTCGCTAACTTCAATACTTTCTTATATTTGCAAACGACAGTAGCGTTGACAGTAGAATTGAAGGTAGAGAGATGAGGAAGAGTGGTGATTCCACTAATATGTAAAATTATTCAAAGCTCTGATAAACC
>NW_017537703.1:42126-45364 GCF_001853355.1 Bactrocera latifrons
TATATAGAGAAACTATTTAAATATTTTTAAAGTAAATTAGAACAACTAACCAACCAACCTTTGAATATCCAATAAAAGGATTTAAGCTTGTTAGCTCTCAATCATTAAATGTTTTTAATCATTTTCCATTGAAAATAATACTATGATGCTTCAAATTACAAAACGTTTCATCAAATACCTTTAAATTTCACAAATTTATTAAATTTTCATTGTTTTACATTTTTTATTAGTGGTCTTGAACGATGCAACAAATCCCTCCATTTACGTATTTTTTTGGTAAGATTTCAAACGTCAAAACCTACTGAACTCGATTAGCTGTCAAAGTTCAGTAGGTTTTGACGTTTAGCAATTGTTCTCTCACTTCCAGTGAGGAGTTAAACATCTCTTTATCTCTGGCGTAGGGTTGGTAGGTTCGAGCTGATGTAGCGCATGCTTTGACCTCTTGAAAATTTTATTTTATCATTTGCGAAATGTCGTCGGGTAGATAGCTGATGTAGCGCAGGTTTGAGAACTTGGAAAATAAAAAAAGGATAAAGATCCTTTTTTCTTACAAATGTATTTCTGGGAGAAATAACAATTCATATTTTTGGACTAATAATTGTGGCATAAATTTAATATACCAATTAAAATAATAAACTTAAAATGAGCAATGATATTTGGATTTATGCTTCTATAAGTTGATTAAATTTAAGACTTCGCTCATTCCCAACCATATTTGCATAATTTGTCTGTAGATAAAAAAATGAGGAATACACTGCGACCTTAGGTCTATTGTGCCCTCTCCTAACTCACAGGGACTCGCTTAGCCCCAGCATATTGATGAAGTCCAGTACTTTGCTGGGTGCCAAGGGCCTTCGACCTGCGCCTACAGACTGCAATGCAGTCGATTAACAGGTGCTCCGGGGTTTCAGGGTCTCTGTCGCAAAACCGACAGTTGGCGAAAGATGATAGGCCCATGTTGGCTAAATGCCTTTTCAGCTTGCAGTGGCCGGTGTAAAATGCGACCAGGATCCTGAGTTTTTTTCTTGGGAGTTTATTAACGATTCGAACCTCTTCAGGTTTGCCTCTTGCTATTATCACAATGTCGTCCGCATACCCTTGGCAGCGGATCCCATTGTCAGTTAGCAATGCTAACAGTTCGTCCACGAAAAGACTCCATAGTAGAGATGATAGCACACCTCCCTGTGGACAGCCTCTTGTCGCACCCAGACGGATCTTTGTTTCACCCACCCTGGTCTCGGCGATCCTGGTGCGCAGCATGGCCTCAATCCATCTGCGCACCGGTGCTGCCACGTTTCTTCTCTCCATCGCCCTGGATACACGCTTGTGAGATGTGTTGTCGAAGGCACCTTCGATGTCTAAAAAGGCACATATAATCACCTCCTCTTTCTCCAGTGAGCTATCTATCTCCGAGGTCAACTGGTACAGAGCCGTATTGGTGGATCTTCCCGCTCTGTATGCATGCTGAGCAGCATGCAGGGGTGCAGTCTTCAGCGCCGTCGACCTTATATTGTGKTCTATGATCTTTTCCATAGTCTTCAGTAGGAAGACGTTAGACTAATCGGCCTCTAGGATTTGGCCAGGAATTAGTCCTTCTTTCCTACTTTGGGTACGAAGATCACCTCAGCCGTCCTCCATGGGTCAAGGATGTACGCCATTGCGAGGCTCTCCCTCAGCAGCTGAACAAGGTGAGGTAGCAGAGGCGTTCACCCTGCTGCAAAAGCGCTGGGAAAATGCCGTCCACCCCTGGAGACTTGAATTTTTCGAACGAGGCCATTGCCCACTTAATCGAGTTCGCAGTGACTAATTGCCAGCGGTTACCCAATCCAAGCGGGATGGGCTGTGTTCTCTCACAGGTTGACATTGGTCCACCGGGATGGTCTCCGGGAAGTGAGCACGCAGAAGCTCTGTCGCCCTGTCCTTCGAGCTGATCGCAAAAGTACCGCCACTTCTTTTGATGGCTAGCTCCGTGTTAGTCTTCCCACTAGCCAGACCCTTGTGCAGCCCCGCCGCATCTGGTGTGGAGGAGACCTTTTCACAGAAACTCCTGAAGCTAGCTTGTTTTGCTGACCTAATCTCCTTATTGTAGAGGGTTAGGTAGCTCCTGTATACTTCCCAAACCCCTGTACGTTTTGACTTGTTGAGTAGGCTTTGTACCCCTTTCCTGAGGTCTGCGAGCTTCTTTGTCCACCAGGGACAGTTGCGCCTATCTGTGGGCACTATTAGGGGGCAGCTACCGTTGTAAGCTTTAGTGATAGACCCGTTAAGTGCCAACACTCTGCTTTCCATTCCCGGGCCCGTAACGCTATCATCGGTCTGCCTCACCCTACTTAATTCATCCTGTAGCATTACCCTGAAGGCACTCCAATTGGTCCTTCGAGGGTTGCGTCTCGGAGAAAGTTGCCTGATCTCAACTTTTAGTGCGAACCTTACAATTCTGTGGTGTGACAGGGAGGGTTCCGTTGAGACCCTCCACCTTAAGACCCATCCATTTGCATGCCCGTTGCTGAAGGTGATGTCCAGTACCTCCCTCCTGCTTAAAGTTATAAAGGTGGGTTCGCAACCCACTTTTTTAATGGTTAAGTTACTATTTAATACATATTCTAATAGAGTCTCACCCCTTGTGTTGCAGTCCGTGCTTCCCCATTCTACATGGTGAGCGTCGCATCCAATAATGAGGGGCAGCCTGTACTTCTTGCAGTACTCCACTAGCCTTACCACCACTTCGGGGGGTGCTACTGCTGCCTCCCCTGGGAAGTAGGCTGATGCCAGGACGTAGTCTCTGCCTTCCCAATCTCTGGCCTGTACCGCCACCAAGTCCTGCGTCAGGAACTCTGAAATACAGAAAAAGTCGATATTATTCCTGACTACTATGCATGCTCTTGGTCGCTCACTAGAGAGGTCCCAGATTACCTTGTTGTGTACCGTCTTGAGGCCTTTGACCTCACCTTTATAGACCCAAGGTTCTTGGATCAGCAAAAATCCCAACTTATCCGGTGTGAACCTGCTCGTTATGACTGCCGAAACTGCCACCGCATGATGCAGGTTCACTTGGGCAACTTCCACGTCGACGACCATTAAAGTAGTGGCTTTAGGGGGGCATGTCCACATCCCCTCCGTCGTTCGCGCTGCTGTCCACGAATGGCAGTGAGACGATGGAGCAGACGTTCCATTGCCCGACCAGGAAGAAGTTCGAATAGCAGTTACCCGCCTGAAAAACAACAAAGCGGCGGGGGCC
>NW_017537703.1:50194-60598 GCF_001853355.1 Bactrocera latifrons
CGTAACGTTGCGAGGTAGGCAGCCTGTTTTCTCTCCGCTGCGACACGGCACTCCTCGTCGTACCAGCTGTTCTTTTGTACTTTCCGAAAACCAATTGTTTCGGTTGCGGCTGTACGTAAAGAGTTTGAAATGCCGTCCCACAGTTCCCTTATACCGAGTTGTTGACGGTAAGCAAAAATCCGCTTATTTTTGCGACATGAAGAGAACAAAGTGCCACAAATCCAGAAAATAGCGGCTGCGATTTATAATAGCATCCCGCGATTTCGGGGTTATAATGGATATGTACGGATAGAGGAGGTCCTTCAGATCAAGAATATATACGCATGTTGCTGACTTATAGTTTTTGAAATATTTGCATTTAAAGTTCAAAAAATCAACTATTTAAAATGCATGTTTTTCCGATTTTTAATGCATTTTTCACTTATTTTTTGTACTTTTATGTCCATTAACACTTCACTAATTCGTGTCTAGTCATTTATTTTATATTAAATGGTGCACAAAAAACTCCATATCAATTTCCATATCAAACTCTAGTTAAAATCCATATATTAAAAAAAAAAAAAGAAAATGGTAATTAGTGTTATTATATTTTGTAATGGAATAAAAATAAGAAAAAAGAAAGAAAAGGACTTCAACGCAAAAAAACTGAGCACGCCCAGGTGCTGGTCCGACCAAGGATTATTTTATTGAACCGCGACCGAAGGACGCTAACGCAAAAAGGAGTTCAACGCAATAAAACTGAGCACGCTCAGATATTGGTCCGCCCGACTGTTATTTTTTTTTATAGCGCGGCCCAAGACCGCCAATGCAGAAAGAAATTCTATACGGAAAACTAATGTGTTATATATTTCCTGTCATTGGGGTATTATTTGTTTTCTTTATTCCTTTTGCTTCTTCTGTGAAATATGAACGTAATGTAGCACTGATTATTAGTTGGAATGCATCCCTTTTGTTATTGTGTGAACAAAAATAATTGAACAAAAGTTAAATGTTGAATAAAAGTTATTTTTACACTATTTAATATAAAATATATGGTTAGAAATGAATTAGTGAAGTGTAAGTGGATATAAAAGTTGAAAACATAACTATAAAATTCATTATAAATGGGAGAAATGCGCATATTTAATAGTTGAATTTTTGAACTTTAAATGCAAATATCTCAAAAACAATAAATCAGCGTCTAAATCTGGAGGGCCTCCTCTAACCGTACATAAACATTTTAACCCCGAAATCGGGAATTGCTAGTCTAAACTTTCTTAAAATGTTTTTATGGATGTTTTCCGCCGATCGTTTATTTTTGAGTATCCCTTAACAATGACCAGCAGAAATTGGTAAGAAAACTGGAACTCCGATTGTCTTGGTACAGTTTCTCCACAGCAGAAATGTCTCGGTGGAACCAGTGCTTAAAGGCACTCCAGGCTCGTATTTCACTTTCATTGAGCAATTTCCTCTTGGAAATTTTTGTTTAAATACAGGAACTTTCTTCCATTTCTGTTCATTGTCTTAACAAAATTTTTTATTAAATCCAATTTAATATGCAATACCTTTTTGGAATCAACTAGATGTTCCCTAGTAACGCTTTTTGTCCCGGAGGGAGTGCCTGACGTACTGAGCACTGCTTCTGTACAATAATGACAGGCTCGCACTGCTGTCCCATTCGCAAAGGTAGCAACAAGATTTCGTATATCCTAGTTGTATTCCAAGAAGAAGGGCTATTACTTTTAAATCTCCACATTTTGCCCAACTATACTCATGATAACGAATGTGCTCTAAAATAACTCTCATATTCCCATATGATTTCTTCATATGAATCTTCATATTTGTTACCGTTTTGAACCAAAACCGCCTTTATACTAAGCTTAGAGAAATCAATAGACGCCAATCACGTGGATCATGTTTCTGTTATTAGTGCGTTCAAAAAAGGTTTACTTCTGAACAGTACTCTAGATCCCCTTCTTGAAGAGGTCTTTCTGTCTTTTTCTGTAAAACGTAATATTTACATCCCTTTGTAGAAGGTTCCAACCTTTCAGCCTAGATGCTAAAAGTTCGGACTGCGATTTTGAAAAGCTTAGATCTCGAACTAAGTCATTAAGTTCACCCTGTGTAACTTGAAGAGCTAATCGATTCTAGTTCTCCATCGAGAATCCAAGGATCTGGGGCTTTTAGATTAGGAAGTTGTACTTCACCGTATGTTTAGACTTTGGTCCCTTACCTTTAATATTCGTGAGGCAAAAATAACAGTCTGTAACTTGTTCTTTAGGTTCTTTCCAAACTATGGGAACTGCAAACAGCATTTTACGATTTGAACCTTTTAACCAATCTGTTAACAATGCTACAGTAGTTTTACAACAGATATGAGGGGCCCATTTGGCTTGGTCCCCAACTTTAACACCAAAATACAGTTCGTAAGCTTTTAGTATAAGCGGAGTAAAATTACGTTTTTACGAAAGTTAGTTCTCCGCACACATAACAAAAACTGTTGGCACTATTTATGCACTACCTAGGCATTGTACCTAAAAATCTTAAGCACAGTAATTTCAAAAACGTAAAAGAATGTGAACTTAAAAACTATCCAAACATATAAAAGGTACCCAATTCGGACACGTTTAGTCCATAGATGAAAAGGAGGCAGAACCAGTCTAAACCGGATAAATCCCTGATCGTTTGAAAATAGGAGATGATACAATATAATGAAATTTTATGTCTTGTAAAATCGAAGCCACAGGTTACAGAATATTTGTGGGTGATAGAAAAATTCTGTTCACAGATTTGACGTCAGAGTATCAAACTGCATTAGAAACACCTAAGAATTTTCATGGAACCAATTATGTGGCTACCAATGTTATTAATGAACGCCATTAGCATTAGCCTATTGTCGTGCACCTACAAAAGCTTTCACGTTCCAACAAGTTATTTATAGATGCAATTTTAAATTAAACCCACCCACCAACTAACTTTACCAACGTAACAAAAAGTCCTTATTTCTACAACATCCCCTCAACCTGTAGTGCTGCTAAAGTGTGTACGGCATTCAACTTTTTCTATTTTAATTGAACGTTATGCCCACAATTTAATTTTGGTTAAAAAGCCAATTAGGCGTGGAAATATCACCCAAAGTGAAAGCGGCCGACCATTACACGCAATCAATTCAGGATATAAATAAACTCCTAAAATAACTTAAACTATTTCATTACGTACTTACCTAAAATAACTGTTCGAATACTACTAATACATCCATTCGCATGTTATGTGGCCTATAGTAGACATTAAATACCATTGTATAATATTATTTACGAATAAATACGAAAGCGTTATTGCCAGTATAATAACAAAAGGGATTTTAATTGAGGTTTAAAATGTGCAAATAATGAATTTTTAAAATCGAAACCGAAAGTTTATATTTTTGACATTGAGGTTTATTTATAGACATTTCGAAAATTAAGCCAATAACAAACTGTAGCCTTCTTAGGACTGGTCTGCTGGCACAGGACTATTTCTACATTCAACTTTCCATTTAAAATGTCTCAAGAATATTTCCGATAACTTTTTATGATAAAAGGTTCACCCACAACTACCACCGAAAAGTTTATCGTTGCTGTTTAAACTTTAAAGTTTTTTTGTAAAGCTTTGGGGGATTGTGAAGGTTTGATTTACTTCTCGGCATTTAACTGAAAATTGTTTGTTGTTTTGCTTTGAGTTTTAAAAATATTTGTACGTAGACTAACCTATCTTTTAAGTTGGATTAAAGTGGAAAAAGCGGGTTAAATTTTTCTAAAATCGGTGCAGAAAATTAGAATTTTACGCCGTACAAAAGGTGATACGTAATTTGTTTACATACAGCTATGGACAGAGATTTACCGCATTGCATTCGTAATTACAAATATTACCATTACTTTTAAGAGAGCCATAGATCAAAACATTTAAATTTATGAAAAAGGATACTTTTTACGGACGAAATTAAAATAAACCGGATTGGATAAACTGATGGTAAATCATTTGCACATAGTTAAAAAAACCAAGAACTCAATCCAAGGTACACCAAAAAGACCGTAAAGCATGGGGGAGGAAATTTAAAAGTGTGGGGGTCGTTTTCATGGCGTGGAGCTGGACCCCTAGTAAAGAAATATAGAAGGGAATATGGATAAATTTGCATACCTTAACATACTGAGGAATACAATGGAGCCATATTCCTAAGATATTATGCCTGCAAATTGGATCTTTATGCATGACAACGATCCCAAGCATACAGAAAATGTGATAAAAAACTGGCTTGCGAAAGAAAAAATTCCACTTCTCGATTGGCCAGCGCAAAGTCCTGATCTAAGCCCAATCGAGAACTTGTGGAAAGATGTCAAAGAAAAAGTTGGACAAAGAAAATTTAAAAACGACGAGCTTTGGGCAGGAAGCGTGGAACTCTATTCCGTTGGGCAGATGCCAAAGGTTAATAGAGAGCTTGCCACGCAGATGTGAAGCGGTGATATCGAATAACGGTCATTCAACTAAATATTAACCAAGTTCAATATAATATCAGAGAAATTTCATGCCACGTGTTAGTAATATTTATTTTTCTTTGCTGATCTTTTAAAATGCGCTAAATACTTGTCCAAGCCAATTTCGACTTAATAATGTAAACTGAACAAAACGTTGTATTTTTATTATAGAAAACTAAGAAATTTTGGACTACTTTAGTTTTTAGTGAGATAATAAATAGTTTGTTTTTTACATTATAACGATTATACTTTCGTTAAATATATCATTATTAAGTATCATATTTCACATTAAGAAAGTGCGCTAAATCTCTGTCCATAGCTGTATATGTAGATATACATATGGATGTGTTATATTTAGTATTTCTTAATACACACTATTGTACATTTTTTCTTTCACTTCATAAAATATACCTTCATGATTAACCCCTTATTGACAATGTAGTATTACAAGTGTTGACGCCACACTTTTCTGCCACCTGCTAATATGTGAATAGAGTGAATCTTAATGTACTGTTATATTGATTATTTGTCTACCTTAGTAGCAACGATTACTCCCTTGTTATGCATCCATTGATAGATAAAACTATATGACGCATGTCTATATATACCTCCTAGCACAAAAATTCTTTTGTCCGATACGCAGCTTTTGTCTAACTTTATAATATATATTTGCTGCGCTAAAAACTTGCAGCAAACATACATATGTATGTATGTATGTAAATACTACTGGGATCAAATTTAATGGTGAATTTTTAACTTATACTTCGCGTGTGTTTCGTTTTTTTTTTCTGTAAGTTATTAGTACGCGTCGCGAGATACGCGTCGTTTTGAGAGGATCTAAAAGTGAATTCTTCGATTTTTATTATGTCTGAATTTATTGAACAAAGAAATTCGATAATGCACCATCTCATACTGCATTGGTTGTTCATGACCATTTCGCCACATTTTCAACTAATATCGTGCCGCAATTCGCCGCATTCGCCTGGATATAAAGGAGGATTTAAAAGCTGAATCGAAGAAGCCTCTGACTGCCATCACGACGGAGGATTTTTCCAAGTGCTATGGTGACTGGAAAATTCGTTGGCATAAGTTTATTGCAGCGGGAGGGGATTACTTTGAAGGAAATGAAATGGACAAAATTCACCTTTCAATTTCATCAGCAGTACATACATATATCGATGGTTTACATGAGCATGTACTAAATAATTGATTGCTGAATAAAATTTATAGGTACTTGATGCATTCCATTGTTGTTGATTCGATAAGTGCACAGCTAGTTAGAAACGCTACATTTGTAGCGGTGAAAATACCTTCGACCATCAGGATCAATGAGATTAATTTTGGTTAGATCGCTCCAAACAACATACTGCCATTGATTTGTTGTCCAAGATCAATAAGAGTTGGAAAAGCCTACACGTTGTTTACTTTTAATTTTAGTGAGAAGTGGTTTACTGCGTGCTGCCCTACCGTGAAGTCCAAATTCGTACAAACACCGGGAAATCGTATTCTTGGGTACTTAACACGTTGAGGACGGCGTGACTCATCGGTGGGTCACGCTGTCTTTGATTCAGAACTATTTTTTTTAAATAAAATAAAAAAAAAATTTGGTGTCAAAATAAATTTTTAAATATATTTTTTAATAATTGTCAGTTTCTTTTAAAACGTTTTAAATAAAGTGGTTTATTTTCATAAAATTGGCAGAACGTTGTAACTTTTTTAGTTCTCTTTTCAGGAAAACTTTTGCCTCGTTGAGCTGATAGTGTTTTATAACATTCACGGCATCGTTTTCGGGACTGTCTTGCGGTTCCAGGATATTACTGAGGAAAATGTATATTTCTTCTGGGTGCTTGCGGTTCTGTAGACATTTCATCCAGGAGGCAATCTATAATAAGTTCTCTAAATTTTAAAACATCGTACTGCTTGGTACCCAATTTCTTATGAATGTAACATGCATTTACAATTGACGTCGTACAAATAAGCTCATTCTTACATCTGCCTTAGCTATTTACCGTTCTAGGAGCCGTCAAATGAAACTGACTACTAAAAACTGCGCCGTTCTCAAAGTGTTAACCATTCTATTCCTCTTGAATTTCACGTAGAATGTCAGTGGAACTCTTTTTTTGGTCTCCTCTGGAGATAGTAGCAATTAGCTGTCGCACTCATTCACCTTCTATATCGTAAGGACTTTACTATTTGGGAAAAAATGAACAGAACTTCAACTGCACTACTAAAAAACTGATCGAATTTGGTAGTAAATAAAGTAACACAAACAATGCAAGGCTTTTAGGAATGTAAATAAGTAAATATCAAAACATTTGACCATTTTACTTATCAGCACCTTACAAAACGGATCATTTCTAATTAGCTGTCAACAGTTGTATGTACATACATCAGTTGCTCGTTAGCCCCTTAACAATTCAGCTGACATTAAATAACTAAACACATTCTATGTGTTTCCCAATGATAACCTGAATGATAATTATTCAGTATGATTTCCGAAAATGTTTCAATAAAGGTGAGTCTAAAGGGGTACATATGTATGTACTATATATATATATATATATATGTTGTAAATATGAATACCTTACATTTAGAGTAGTTCGTAAAATTGGTATAAAGTTATTCATTAATGTGATGTTCTATATGTAATTAGTATTACAGATTATGGTCGTCTTATAGCGTAATTTGTAAGCTGTCTCTAGTCACTATTTTAGACATTTTGAAGAAAACAAAAACAGCTGATTTATAGATTTTTGTAACTATTACGAATTTAATTCCAAAATCGTCTCAAGTCACAAAAATTGTCTCTAATTTAAAATCTCTGGTTTAGAGATTTGTGCCTGTATCACAGTACAGAATTCTGGTATTAGATTGATATCTAAAATAATAAAATACTGATTAATACAAACTTTTCGGCATCAAAATATGTGGGCTTTCAAACAAATTTTGTTAGAATTATTTTCGGAACTGTATTAAATTTTATGAAAACAATTTTACTTACAACTTTGAAGTTATGGCTGTCAACAGTGACGTGGGAGAATAATCGCGAGTGCAACGACTGTTTGTTTGATGACAGGAGATATTTGTTTTGCCCTAGTTCACTGCCAGAATCATTTGATTTCCTTCCTTATCCAGTCTGGAGAAAGTAGAATTAACGGCGGGGGTTTTAAGGTCAATGATATCAATATCATCAATTTGAGCCCTTAATATTAACATTAAGACTGGACCAAGGAATGTAAAAATTTTGCATTAAAAATACACGAAAATCGTGATTTTTTGTCTTAAAATTTCTATAGTTCAGAGGCATTTTATGGCATAGCTTTGACTTTGGGCACATTTTCCTGGGAATTCCAGGGAATTTTTTTTTGGGTATTTCCAGTTTCTTTGGATGGATGTGGGGATTAAAAAAATTAAAATAGTTAAAAAATCACCCTAATATGTATGTATATATTAAATTGTTTAGATTTCAATCCTCTGGGTTGCCTTTCGGTTGCACCCTAACTTAGGGCTTTCTTACTTTTTTGAATTTTTTTTTTAGTTTTTATTGTTAATTTCTTAATTAAAATTTATGCACAAATTTAAATTCATCTTGAAAGGTTGTACTTTAATTTGAATCAAACGCATATATTCTTTTCATATACGTGTACCGGCTGTATTCTTTGACGCAAATCGTAGAATATACCGTAAGTACAAACACATTATTTCCCATAAGCATTTTAGTCAAAAAAATAACCTGTTTTTTTTATATTTATAGTGCTCCTTTGTGCCCAAATTGAGCATAACAATCAAAACTAAATACGAGAATAATAATGGCTGCTCAGAAAACGTAAATATGTTCAAAATAAATGTATATGTATATACATATGTATAATTACATCCATTTCTTAAATATGCTTTTATAGTGTCTGGGACTTATCGAAGAGGAATTACAGACGCGCTTATTGGAGGAAGTCGACATTGCATTTGATGAGCTTTCCAATCAGAATCTTTATAAAAAGGAGGAGGATCCCAAATTTTTCAAATCTGAGAAAACAGGTGTAATATTACTAAATTGTTTCGTATATAAAGTTTTTTATTGTAGAAATACTAACTAGGTCGCGGTCCTCTCATAGAGGGCTGGAGAAGCATGGATGAGCCCATTATGTGTTCCTACAAACTGGTAAATGCTTCCTTCGAAGTTTGGGGTTTACAAACCAAGGTAGAAGATTTTATACAACGTAGCATACGCGATGTTCTGTTATTGGGTCATAGACAGGCATTTACATGGATTGACGAGTGGTATGACATGACTTTGGCCGATGTGCGTGCATTTGAAAGACAAAAGCAAGCTGAAACAAATGAAAAATTAAAAGCAACTGACGATAATTGATATGCGAAATCAACAAGTGTCCTGGGAAAACGCTTAAAACAAAACAAATTAAGAGTTTAAGGAGTGAAAACAGAAGGAAGTGTAAGAATTTAGGACGGTTAATATAACCTTTGAGTCATCAAAGGATAATACTAGTCCTCAGAAGAAAATGTTATGGCTTACTGAAAAAGTTAAAAAGCAAATGCTTGATTAAAGAGCTTGAAGAAATAGATAAAACATATAATTACTCAGGAAATTAATGTTCTAAATTACGAAAACGAGCATTTAGCGTTTTCACAAAAGATTGGTGATAACTACCATATTGATTATTTTAAGTAAAAATTCGTTATTGAATTACACATAAGATCAGATAACAACATATTTCACTACTGTCACACATCCATTTAACTTGGCAACATTTTTTTTAATTTAAAAAATATTAGTTTCGAAAGTGAAAATGCTTTTTTGAGTTATTTTTACTCTTTAAATATATACATTTTCCCAACTACGAAATTATTTTGAATATACTATGTTATGTCTGTACATGTTTAGTGCAGAAGTAATTTTAGTTTTGAAATGAGTAATCAAGCAAAATGAATTGTTAACTTATTTTGAGTCTAAACTGAAAATAATAGAACCCAAATGTTAGTTTGAATTTTACTAGCCATATAGTATACACATGTACATATTTTATTTTTAGTAAAAACAAACAATTTAACTACAAAGGCATATTTAAAAAAAAGGAATTTTTTTTTTATTTATTTATAAAAGCTTATACAATGTTAATAACATATGTACAACCTAAAACATGCAGCGCTAGCTTCAGAGACTATCGGCTGTCCGTTGAATAAATGTGTTGGTTTAAATTCTCCTCAATAGATCACATTCTTTAAGAAAACGATAGATGGTTTTTATATATTTTTTTTCCGTAGCGCTTGAAAGGAGGGAAATCGGGTCTGTGTTGAAGTGGAATCTCTCTTATTTTTCAGTGTTGGACAAAATTCTCATACAAAAGCGTAATTGATGGCGGAGAGTATGAGTGCCTTGACAACGTTAATTAGCAAAGATGGGCCAATATTTACATTGTTTAATGAAATCGGTGGAAAATAACAATTATGTTGAAATTTCTCAAGTAACCAATCATTTCTTTAATCCAGTTCATCTAGTTACTTAGCCTAAGTCTTAAAACTAACGGGATAGAACCGTTCGAATGGAAGTATACAGGTATGTACAAAAAGAGGTGAGTAGTTCGTTTTGTTAGCTTATAGTAATATATTAAGGTAAGTATAAATAACATTATTAGGGTAAGTATACAATACTAATATAATTCAATATTTATAATTTTTCATTCATTTTTCATTTTTCTTAATTTTAGTTTTAGGTTTAAATATATATTTTGTCGCTTGACGCAACACCGGCCACCTTGACAGGATCAGATTCCTTCAATATCCAGTGGAAGGACAGCCAGTTTGTGGATGGGGCGCTTAATCGTGCCCGTCTTGGTTGCTACTTCTGCGACTCGCACCTTGCCGTCTTGCCCTTCGACGGTGGCGACGACGCGTCCGA
>NW_017537704.1:0-19888 GCF_001853355.1 Bactrocera latifrons
ACTATCAAATCAGTGACTACCACATTACTAAAATAAAAAAAAAAAAAAAAAAAAAAAAAAAAAAAAAAAAAAAAAAAAAAAAAAAAAAAAAAAAAAAAAAAAAAAAAAAAAAAAAAATCAATAAATTCCAAACAAAAACACATACGAAATAAGCCAAAAATCTCAACAACAACAGCAACAACAACCATCCAATTGTATAATATAACAACAAATCATAAAGGCCAATACACTCGGTTGGCGTGAAAAATGCCACGCAAAAGAGTTCATATTTACAAATGCGAGAAAACTTAAGCGCAGCTAATAAAAATACGAGCACACACACACATCCATGTGCTTGCATGTGTGTGTGTTTAAACAAAAAGTACTACACACCTTTATAAATAAAAATGTAAGCCCAAAACAATTCACAAGATGCGGCTGAATTTGGCACACCGCCAGAAAGTAACAATAACAACACAAACACTACAACAACAACAAGCACGAATTTTTTTCAAATTAATTGGCAAATTTTTGGAATTCCAACGGAAAATGAGCGAAACAGCGAGCTGCACATCATCAGCAGAAAATGAGTTGGAACATTGGGCCGCCGGGAAGCCGCTGGCGGTGGCGGTGGCGGTGGCGGTGGTGTGTAAGGTGTTGAAGGCTGTTTACATTAGCATGCTACAATGTATGTGTGTGGATTTGTGCATGCTATGGTCGCTGCAATAATGTACTAAGGGTCTAAACAATTTATTTTTCTGCTTAGGATTTGCGTGGGCCACTTTTGAGGGCCTTTGTGGCGATATTTTTCGTAGTGTGTTTTATGTTTGGGTGTTTGTGTACAGAAAAATAATTTTGTAATGTTTTTTAAATGTAAGTACACATATTACAATGTTATTTGTGACATGATTTGATTTATAATGGTGAGTAGGTGTTTGCTTGATTCTAAAATGTATAGTACCTAAGCTATCAGAATTCAAGGGCGATATGAGTCTATAAAATGAATTAAAATTCGTATTCAGCATAATATAGAAAATATTTAGTTCTGTGGCGCTTGAACACATTTTAAAGATAAGGATAAAAGGGCTCCTATACCTTCCATACACTCTAAACTCTTTAGCACAAGTGCTGGACCTGCTATGAAACAGATACAAGATTATTCAACACCGAAGCCTTATGTTGTTGTTAGTGTTGGCACAAAAACGTGTTGTCTGAGTACCATTTGGTTAGTGGTTTTGTCGACTCAAAGTTGTATCAAAGCACTTTCGAGAATATCGCGATTGGCATCCCAATAATCCCTGCAGTTGGTCAACTTATCAGCGTATTCTGTTATAGATTGCCTTATTTGTTCCAATCCTATTTTTATTTTTACAAAGTGCCTTATCGCCAACTGAGATTTCTAGTCACATTCCAGGCAGCTCCTAATCGCCTCTTGTTATACTGCGTGAGCCATTAATTGGCGAGTTGTTTGCCAAAGTCTCTTGATTAATTTTTTATGCTCCCGACTGGTTACTCAAGATAGAGCAACCTTTTGACAGCCATTGCAAGTGGAAACGTAATACAATTGCTCAAAATATAGCGAAAAACATCAGCCAAGTGAATGAGCGATATTATATTCATATGGTTCCAACTTAATGCCATAAGGATCCCAAGTGAGCTAGGAGCTGTTTTCAAGAGACATTTTAGTAAGTCAAAAACACACTCAAAACGATTTTCTACTCGCCTTGCACTCCTGCTCTGTGAGAGCACTCATTAGCAACGCGGTTTAAGGGAATTGTAGGACATCATCAACCTCGAAATTCGAATTATGCGTCGGAAGAACAACAAAGTGAAGGCGGCGAAGAACTGATAAGGATCAGTTGTATCAGCTTCTCTTTAGATATGTACCCTATGATTGGAATTCAAGTGTGCTATGCCCAATCCACAAAAAGGCAGACCCCACAATCTGCGCCAACTACCGTGGGATAAGCCTTCTCAACATCGCACATAAGGTTCTATCGGGTGTATTGTGTGAAAGATTAAGGCCCACCGTCAACAAACTGCTTCGACTTTACCAGTGTGGCTTTAGGACTGGAAAACAATCTTGGATCAACTACTGAGCAGATATTCACCATGCGCCATATCTTGTAAAATAACCTCTTCGTTGATAGCAAAGCTGCTTTCGACATCCCCGCTGCTTTGGTATCCTCGCAAATCTAATACGGCTGTATAAATCGACGTTGAGCAACACCAAAAGCTCCGTCAGAATAGGGAAGGGCCTCTCCGAGCCTTTCGACATCAAACAACATTTCAAACAAGGCGACTCCGTATCGTGCGACTTCTTGAACTTTTTTTGTTTGAGAAAATACTTCAAGACTTGGCATGGTTTATTATCCAAAGCAAGACAATACTACGCTAAGGAATTAATCAGATCGGTCCACTATAGCATATAGCTATCATACAAACTTATCGACGAAAATCAAGTGCTTGTATGGAAAACTTTTTTGATTAACGAGATTTTATCACGAAATTTGGCACAGATTAGTGTCCTTAGCAAGGCTATAATCTCTGAATATATTTGTTAAAATCGAAACACTAAAGCAATTAGCTACCAAACCTATAAAAATAAAGAGAAGGATCTTTTATATGCTTTTATAATATAAAGAAAGCACATGTGAAGAGTATAATGGCATTTTCGCAGGTGAAGTTAAAGTTTTCTTGTTTCCTCTTCAGTTGATTAAATAAAAACAATTCCTCATACGCCGTGTAGCATAGTCACCTATCTATCCTACATTGCAAACTTCAAAGAAACTCGGGAAAACACATTTTGAATAAAAATCTGTCGCTTTCTATATGAAGTGTGAATGTAATTAGTAGTCAACGTAAACAAAAATTTAGAAAAATCAACACCGATGCACGCACTACTGTCACAGCCATCAACAATGTATGAGCAATTTGGGCAAACTGCAAGTAAAAAAGAGGCCTCAGCGCAGTAAATCATGCAAGTGGCGCCAGCTGCCACACTGCCACAAACGTTGCATTGCCAACAGATGCATGGCGAACATATGTGTGCACCGAAAACACACACACATGCACATGTAGAGGAAGACACAGAAGCACATAAGCGGTGCATCGTCATCGCGCGGCGACGCAGGGGAAGTGCCTGAAGTATGTCACTCACACGGAAAATGTCGCAGCAAAAGTTTAGCGCCAGTCACGCACTTTGGTTGTTGTGACACCAGTGTTATTGTTGTTGTTGTCATTATTAAAATCACCACATGCAGCCAGCACTAATGCACGAAAATGAAGCGAGTAATGGGTGTCAGCCGAGCGCTGTCACTCGCGGCGACACTGCATTGCCGCCATTGTTGTTGTTGCCATTAGTTTATGCCGCTTTTGTCGCCTGTGGATTGATTTGCGGAGCAGCAGTAGCAATAGTTTGCGCTTTTGAAGTCATTTTTCGAAAATGAAAATGTTTTCGTTGCTTCGTCAAATGGCTTTTGATGCGTCGTGTAGAGTTCTATTTGGGCCAAATGCTAATAGTTTGCCGTCACCCACATTTACCACCGACAATTTCATTTGCACGCATATGTGTGTGTGTGTGTAAAAATATTTTCCTGAATTCGTTGTAAGTGCGGAAGAATGTGAAACAACAACAACAACTGAGTGCAGCTGCTGTGCTGTGCCACATTCCAAGTTGTAGGAAACACGCACTCGCGGATAAAATAGAAATATTTTTACATGTTTTAGCATTATTTGTATTGACATATCCCGCAAGCATTGAAATGCCATTCTGTTGAGATTTTTGCCGCACAGTGGGGTCATGCTCGTTAAAAAGTTTTTATATTTTTGAGTAAGCTAGTACCTAAGCATAGTGTAATAGCGATAATGATAATATTTAAATAGACAAAAAAAAGTTAACTTCGGTTGCTCCGAAGCTATTACACCCTACATACTAGCATACATGCAAGTACTGTGACCTTACTCTTTGTATGGCAGCAATATGCTACGTAGACTCGATAAAAAAAAATTTCCTTGAATATTATATTATTGCTTTTGAGAATAACGCACGCCGAATTCGCTGAAGATATTTAGTCAAATGAAAAAGTTTTATACTCAAGCGAAAGATTCCGGGCCTTCAGTTTGTATGGCAGCTATATGTTATTGTGGTCCGATATCGCCGATTCCGACACATGAGCAGCTTTTTGGCGCGAAAAGGGCGTATGCTAGATATCACATCGATATCCTAAAAACTGAAAGATTAGTTCGCTTACATACCGACAGATGAATAGTCAGACCGACATGAGTTAATCGACTCGGCTCGTCATGCTGATTAATTTAAGGAATTTTCCCTTAATTTTATCTCATGACGCTAAAGATGGATAAAACGGGGACAATATTACCCTCAGATCCCCTATAGTTTAGATAAATATTTCCGAACTTCCATATATATACATATTAACAAAATTAAGTAAACGTCTAATATGGGATATAAAATAGTTTGGTTCCGGAAAAGTGAAACGGGATTATAAATGAACCTAAATTCTACATACGCAATATAATATTTACATACATATGTATGTATATCGGTATATTTGTGACAGATATTTATTAAATTTTTATTATGAAGATTAGATTAGGTTAATCCAGTCGCTAGTTGACACGTTCGGAATCTGCCTTTGTAGCAGCCTATGTTTCGGGTCCAGAGGGTATAGTTACCTTCGCTTTGGGCACCGATGGAATACTGTCGGGGTCTACCACATCCAGCTTCGCTTCCTCCCAAAGGTTTAGAATCAATCTGAGCACTTCCCTTACCTATGTTGGGGTCGAGTCAGCGTTGAATTTACAGATTTTGACACCGCTAAGCCATACTGGTCCATGAAATGACGGCATGGGTGCGCTTGGTTCCTGGCTATGGCTTTGGCGTTCCTTGTTTTCCTTAGGTTCGCTCTCTGTTTAGCGCTGCCTCTTTCCAGCGATATGCTCCTCAATGTGATTAGCATACGCTGGGTCCGAGGCATTACACCAATTTCGGGTGGCGAAGTGTGCCTGTCCGTTCTTTACTTCTTCTCTAGTCCATGTCAGCTGTTTACCTCTTCTTCTCTTCAGGCGGGACTTTCCCGTGCGCTGTAAAGCTGCTTTCTCAGTATCACTACAACCACCTCAACCTACTTCCATTTCAGTGGAGGTGTGGCCGCTGGCGAGACAGTTCCTACGATCCTTGTGCACACCGTTGGTAGCAGCCTCGCCTTCCATCGACGTTTGGACCGATATTGCGGTCCGTTTCGTTTCGTTGTCGTCCTCCATTACGAGTTTTAGATTCGTGGGTCTCTACACCTAGCATTTTATACCTACCGCCAGGTACCTCATTAGCAATGGCCGTTTTACTACCTATTCAACCAACTTCTGAAGATACATATAAAGCAGTCCAACATAAGCGTATGATTGGGAAAATACGTCAGCCTTCGCTAGGAGCCGCCTGCTTGCAATGTATGGTCTCTGCCAAAAGTCAGCTTGAGATCATGGCATTGTAAGCAGCGACACCCATTGCCTACTCGACACTCGCGCCAAGGATACAGCTAAAAAGAATTTTTGCCGACCTTTATTATCAAGCCTAGAGAATTTTTTTTTTCTGGTAACAATCATATATTATAGCTTAGTGTTGAACTGAAAGGTTCACTAATTAACCAAGCCCTCTATCGGTCAGTTTGTGCGTTTTATAGTTTTTCAAATAATTTCGAATTGCTCTTCATAGTTTTTCTTTTTCAGTAGATTCTTTCGAACTCTTTAACTGCTTTATTACCCTAATACGTAATTTCTTGAACCATTTGTCTCATTTTCTCTATAAGGTACTCTCTATAGAGCTTCTCAGCAGTCTCTTCCTTAGAAGCTGAAAATAGAAATGCATAGATTATTTCCTCCTACCTTTTAATCATTGACACTGTTTGCTGACCCACTGCCCGTCGACGACATTTCGCATGCCAAACCCACATTTATCGACGAGTCGGCTATTTCTGTATCAATTGCCCATTGACTACGGACTATTGACTTTGCGTGTTTCAATTTGAAAATAGGAGTTCCCTTCGCCTACTGCGCTCGCAGCAGATATAAATATTCGACACAAAGCGATTAGGCGACCTTCGAACGCGAACGCAATCCAAATAAAGATGTCTAAAAAGAGAGCAAGTTTTTGCATTTCCTTTGCTAATTGCGTACAAATTAAAAGTATTTACGGACATATGTACATATGCAAATGTAATACATACGTACATACATACGTATATATACATATATATATATATATATATATAGAGTTAGTCTACCGCCTGCTATTACGATTAAATTTGCATTTTGGCAATGATTTGCATGGCTCAACGAAGTAGTGCGGTAATCTTTTCCGATTGTTGTCTAATAGCAATAAAAACAATAGAAACAAAACAATTCGTATGACATAATTTGGCAAGCGCGCAAAGAGACTAAAACAGAGGTTGATAAACAGATTGATACTATGTATGTATTTGTAAGTGTGTATATGTGTTGATAAAAAACATCAAATAATTTGCTATTTTATTTGTATGCGACACCTGTCTATCCACATAATTGATGCAGTAACTGAGAGTTTCCTGAAAATGCTTTTTCTTTGACTTCATAATATCTAATGTCAGTTGATCACGTCTTCCAAGTGATCAGTTAAGTTTACCGAGATCAGCAGACCTAAAAGAGGGAGAATGGCATAGACTGCGTATGATTTTGAGTCTGAAAATACTGGAAGGAGCTATAGAGATCCACATCTTCCAAATACTGGTTGGGAATAATCTCTTACTCCCTCTCTTTGCAGTTATAAAAACTACTGATGCCCATTTTTCAAAATCTACAACAAAGTTAACGTCATGTGAGAATGTCAGCTCCTCTGAAGCCCCTTGCTCTTTGGTTTATAAATGCGCTTCAACTTCAGAGACTTTTTTCTCACAAACATTTTCAGAATTAACTTTATAACATCTAACTCCAATGATTTTTAACTTTACGCGTGATAGAGCACGTAAATCAACTTCGAGAAGTTAAATGCCAAGGAGTATTCTATAGACCAAGGCGGAAGCCCTGTTAAGAAGTGAGCAAAATACTTGTAATAGTGAGATAAAACTCATTGGAAAAGAAAGAAAATATAACAACAATTAAAAGAAAAATTTCACGAGCTATTTGGAATCAGGAAGTGGAAAGAAGGATGCTTAGCTTACTAAAAGTAAAGAACGATAAAAGAGGATTTATCGCGGTTTTCAAAAAAACTAAAAGTCTCATAGTGAAAAGTTAATTGCCAACTTGGTGGTAATGAAAATAGACAAAGCAAGAAGCTAAAATGAAAACCTATGGAAGCCAGACCAGACCTCTGGAACGGGTTGGAGATACACTATACGGATATCCAGGTAACGGAGCTTACACAAACAGCACGCTTATCCAGGGCAATTTCATAGGGACGCTACAAAAGTAGACTGATAGAGACAACAAATGACGCCATATTTCCTCCCGCACTTTTGACATTTCTCTTCAGTAAGGTTTGTCATTTCGTCGTTGAAAGAGCGAAAAGATCTTGGCCTGGAGCAACAATTTGAAAATGATCCGGATTTTCGTCGTGAAGTCATCTTGAGCGAAGAGGCTTTTTTCTGGCTGAATGGCTTCGTCAATAAGGACAATATGCGTTGTTGGTCAGGCAGCAATCCACCCGTATTCCACGAGTCACCATTGCATCAGGAAACAATTTCGGTTTGGTGCGGTTTCTGGGCCAGAAACATTATTGGGCAGTATTTCTTCCGTGATGATCAATACCGGCAAGTTACTGTGAATGGGAATCGCTACCGTTTAATGATAACCGAATATCTTGGAGATGAGTTGGATGATATGGACTTGAACAATATGTGGTTTCAACAGGACTGCACCACAAGCCACACATCTAATGTCATAATCGAGATATTCAAAAACCAAGTTCGATGAACGTGAACGTCTTACGAAATAGCCCAGTCAATTAGCCTTCTCGGTCGTGAGATTTGACGCCGTTAGACTATTTCCTGTGGGGCTATATCAAGTCTATGGTCTATGAAAATAAGTCAGCGACAATTGATGAACTTCGTAATAGGCAAGTGGTCTCCAGGCAACAAAAAGTTCATAATTGTAGGACATTTTTTTGGCGAATGAAACACCAACTTCACTAGATCTACAACTGGAGTTTCTGCACTAATTCGAAGGTAACAGTGCCTATGTGTTTGTTGCATGGAAAAACTTTGAGAAACCTGCCCTTACGGCCCATCTTAATGTGTGTGTTTTTTTTTTTTTTTTGAACACTGTACAAAAATATATGAACACTGTAGTTTCGTCCTTCGCTTCTTTTTTTTCGGGTTTCTATAGAATCTAAAGTATAGATTAAAATTCTAAACGGTCTAAGAGAGAGTGATAGAAGATTCTGCAACCATTTATTGTACCGTTGCTCTATCTTAGCCAAGGTAAAAACATAATTTTTTTCTCCGTTATTTCTCACATGATGGATGTGATCATAAATTTATAAATTTTGCTTATTTTCAACAATTCACATTTATATTCGCATAACTTGCATGCAATGCCTTTCAACATCATAAAAATGCACTTCAGCTATCAAAAATATTCATATCGGCGATTTATGTGTTTGTATGTGTGTGTTTGTGAATGTTTCGACTGCTTGAAAAGTAATATATAATATAGGCAATATTTCTGGCACCAGAATCCACAACTCGCATGTTGAGTTGCAAAACACACCTGAAAAACTGCACAAGACCCAATTGCTTTTGGCAAAGAACCGACGAATGTGTGAAAAGTCGAGCGTGTTCAGAACAAAGGCATGTAAATATGGTAAAAATATTTGCATGTAAAAATAACAAAAATAAACAAAACGCCAAAAAAGTAGCTACAATCTTACAACAAAAGAAAAAACACAAAAAGAATTCGCGTCACACATATGCACACACATAGGCACTCGCATATTGAGTACTCATACCCACAAAGTGCTGTGGAGTGGGTGGTTGATGGCTGGCTTGGCAAGTGGTGAGTTTACTGGTGCGTCACACATACTCACCAAATGAAAATAAAATAACGCAATTTTCCCAACTTTGGATACCAAAGCAGCTGATTCACTGCGCCTTCACTACGACGAACAGCCGAGGTTTGCTTGTGAAGGGAAACGGTCACCGGTGGAATTGACTTGATGACGACTGTGGTGAATCTTGCCGCGTTTCCACCATATATGTGTTTGTGGTGGCTGTGAGTGTATAACGCAGGCATTCACCACTAACATTGGCAGCAAACGTTTTTGTTTGTTCGAATGCATGAATGGCAAGTGCTTGAGGTAGGAAACTTGGTCTTTTGGACGGTCGTGCGGCGTCGCAAATTTAGTCATCTAGCAATCAGCAACAGAGAAACAAGTGAAATTCTCTTTTAAAATACAAATTTTTTCTTGAAATACGACAAAACGTAGCAGAACCAAAGACAACAAAGAATTTCAAAAATACAGTGACAGCTTAAAATTTTTTTTAGAAAAATATTTTCGAAATTTTTGCGTGAAAAAAATCGTGTTTGTTATTGTAGTTCGTAAAAACTTGGCGTTTTTTATAAAATTTAATGTACTGACACATAACAAAACGTCAGAAATTTATAAAAATCTACTTAAGTCATTTAAAAGACGCAAAATATTTTAAAATAAACACTAACATATMAAAAAAAAAAAAATAAAACTTTTAATATAATAATAAAGTTAAAACAAATTAAAAAAAAAAAAAATGCAAGTTTTACTGCCGGAACAAAATTTGTCACCGACAACCACGGTGGTGGTAGGCGACAAGCTAAAAGTCGTCGATGAGATCCAAAGCCTGCTGGAGGCGGCTAAAGTAGGCAGCACCAGCTTGCCCCATGATGGCAATAAAGAAAATGTTGAAGAACAGAAAAGTGACAACAAAACCAGACACGCCGCTAAATTTGATGACAACAATAACAACAGTGATACGAGCAATTTGAATGTTGGCGACAAGGCGGTGGGAAGGTAATTACAGAAAACTTTATTTTTCCCTTATTTTTCAATTAAGAATTAAGAAATGCAAAAAAAAATAATAATTTAAATAATTGAAAGGCAAAACCTGCGCTACTACCGGCTAAACAAGTTTTAATTAAAAAGCTGTTATTTTACAATATCATTAATTAAATTGTAATTAGGCAATACTTATGCTTAAAGTGAAAAGTGAGTTAAGTCAACTTAGGTGTAAAATACTAAATAAGAATAATTATTGCAAAAATTTAATATTTCACTTTCTATTACACTTCAATTATTTAAGTAATTAATATAATTATTATATTTTATGTTTTTGACTTAATAATTTAGCATTATTGAGTGAACTAATACAAAATTCATAACTGTCGCTCATGTCGACTTAAGCCATTTTTACTGTTTAGCTTAAAAAGAAGCTCATTTCATTTAATTACATTTCGATTGCGACGTGGTTAGCAAATTTCTACTGATAGCAACTGACAATCTTATCTTGGGGAAATCAAGTATTTAAACTCAGGTGCATAAAATTGTAGATAATGCAAATACCAATAAATTGTTGCTAGAAACTACTTACTTTAGCTATAAACAATCATGTATGTCTGCTTAACTTGGCATTGTTATTAAGCAGAACAAAAACTGAAAAAGAAATTTACGGTTACATGGCGATTACTTTTGTTTTAATTCTAATGTAATTATATATGACTATGATTACATAATTGTCATTACTCTAAACATAATGTAATATATGATTCTGAAAAAATAATGCATTTTAAAAAGTTTAATGATTACCATTACTGTAATCAAACTCATAATTTTACAAATTTATATAATTTAAATATTACTGAAAAATATAATTTTTAATTCTATTGAAGTACATGTATATAACATTAAAAATTTCATAGTAATCATGAATAAACGTAATCCTGAAAATTACAGCTTATTCGCCAATCGAATACTTAAAATCGGATGTTTATGATTACTCCAATGCTAATCAAGCAAAGTAATTGCGAAATATGCATTACATTCTAAAAATCTAATGATTACCATTACTATAATGATATTCATATGTATTATGATTACAATTTGTAAAATTTTTATATTCTTCTGATTGGAGTAATGAAATCCATTAATTTCTAAAATATACTTGATACCAAAAAAATAATGATTACCTTTATAATCATATATATTATGATTACAATTTTAAAAATTTTATCTTAAGTACAAGTAACTGTTATTTTAACACTTACATATTAAATATTCAGTATTCAATACAATGTAACGATTTTCGAAGATACTGATTACTTAATAACAAATTATGACTGCATTGAAACTTAGTTTTCTGTACTTATAATTCTAATTAGCCTATTTAAATACGTGATTCCCAAAAATATATTAAATTTTAAAAATGTAATGATTACCATTACTGTAATCATATTCATATATAATGTGACTACAATTTTAAATATTCTGTCGTAATTATGGGAAACGTTAGATTTTTAAAATTATAGATGAATTTTTAAAGATTACATTCAATATAATGATTTTTGAAGCCACAGATTACTTAAAAAACCCGGCGTTTATGTTTATATTGCGCTTGAGATTACTGATATTATAATTCTAATGGAAGACTACTTGATTATAACTACAATAATTTTGATTCCGATCATAGTAATGAAATATATAATACCCAAAAATGCATTATACTCTAAAAATTTAATGATTCCTGTAATTATACTCATAATTTTTCGGATTGCAGCTTTGAAAATAGTATATTGATCATGACGAATTGTAAAATCCTGAAGATTACAGAATAATTTTTAATGATTGCATTCAATGTAATGATTTTCAGATGTATAGTATTGTAAAATTATTTTATGTTAACTAGTGCGGTTATTTATTCAAAACTCAGAAGTTTATTTAAGAAAAACAAGTTCAAGTGTATATTTCAAAGTGCTGCCCATTTGATGCTATAACATTTTCTCAACTTTCTGACAGTTTCAAGCTTATTTTTGGTACTCAGTTCTGATATGAACAGTATTATAGTAGGCTTAGGGTAGTCAGAAGCGACAAGGTCTGTTCTATAACGCGAGTGAATAGCCTCTTGTCCAGTTAAAAACTCCAAACGTTTCCTGCACTCGTACGCTTTAGTTTGAACAGTTGTTGTCGGTAGAGTTTCCCTTTAAAGGTTTCACTCGGTTTTAGAAGCTTCAAATTCTCATCCGGCCACTTTTAAAGGTTTGAATTGAATGCTTGAGTGCCCAGCAAAGACTCTGCGAGCTTTTCTTGTATTCGGCAATAATCTTCATCGAGTTCAATTTCAGTTCTTCATCCTTAAACTTGTTTGGTCTGCCCGAAACGTTCGTAGCAGAAACCATCACATTTAAATTGTACAAAACACCTTTGCTAGAACAAGGCAAAAACCTCATCTGTCATCCTTTTAGGTATCCAGGTGTTATAGCCGAAACAGGGATAAAGCAGATTTGTGATAGATTCAATAGATATGCAAAAATTAAATAAAATTTAATGTGTTTAATCATTTTGCTATGAGCTGAATTTCTTGACGGTATACAATACGGGGCTGGGAATATATTAAAAGAATTTCGTATGTCGAATGAAAACTCAGGAAAGTAAAGAAAAGTGTCTAGAAAGAAAAAGCTGACAGGTGAGTGGAAATTAATTTTAACGCCGACATCGAAAGCAAATATGAAGGGTCACTTTTCTTCAAACAACACTCAGGTTTAGCCATTGCCATAAGTGCAACGTCAATCTAATTGACAGCCAACTGGCGCCACTTTTGAAACAAACACCTACACCAAAGAGTCTCTTCAATTGCCATTGAAATTTGTCGACTGGCTGGTGGGTGTGAGAATAAGCGCGACTACCTCAATATGTTCCAACATACCTTCATACATACGTTTGTGTAGTAAACCAGCTTTGTTTTTGCGACGCTCCAGTAAATTCGCTGTCAAGGCCAAATGGCGTCATGCCTTGTGTCGCGACAGCTTAAACAAAAACAAAAACAAAAAATTAATGCAAACAACAAAAACACTTTATGGCTGTGATCACGCGAACAAAAATTACTAAATGACTGCAAATACAATACCGCTGAAAAGGTATGGACGGCAGTGTGTGTGGCAAGTGTGAGTATAATTACACTTTTCCATTTACAAAAAATTACAAAGGTTGACGCTATAACAGTGGAAATTATAAAAGTTGCAATCAGCAAGCAATTGAATCTAAGTGTGTACTAGTGACGCATTGCCAGAGGTCACTCGCTGGAGTGCTTAGGCGGCGCGGTGTGTGGCTTGAAGTTAGCCACGAGACTTAGACATGCCCGTGTGATTTTAATTAATGCAATTACGAGCGCGCATATCATTGCAGATAGCGGTAATTTAGCTGTTTATGTGTTTTGTGGCCAGAAACTGTAATTATATGCAGCTGATGTAATTGCTGTGTGAACTAATTACTTCCATGTGAAGTGCACTTTGATAGTAAAGTGTCACAACTCAAAAACAATAAAAATAAAAATTAAAAATTTAAAAAAATTTTAGAAAATCTGTGAAAGATTTTAAAAGCATTTAAAAAATATAAATATAAAATTTTTTTTCTTAGCAAACATATGCTTTTCTTCATGTATTAAAATCAAAATTAACGAAAAAAATTTCCAATTTCTGTCGACAATTTAAGAAAAGAAATTCATTAAATTTATATTCAGTCCAAATAGAAATTGATCAGATGGTAGAAAAGTTTACACAAATGTATAAAAAATATTTTTGCTAGTAAAAATAAGCTTTTCTCCATGTAAGAAAGTCAAAACTAACGAAAGAAATATCAATTTCCTGAAGACAGCTTTTTTTGGAATTTTGTTTTGTAGTTCTATTTAAAAAATATTCATAATTTTTTTTAACATATTTTTATTATTATTCCTATTTATTTTTTTTTATTTTTTGTTAAAAATCAAAGTTCATAAAAACAAAAAAAATTTTTTTTTAATGGAAAAAAATACACAAATGTTCAGTGATTAGCGTAACTAAAAATTAAAAGTTAGCTTCCTTATACCCGTCACCTGCGCTCCTCCTATTGTACTGTTCTCATTCTGTCTGTTTCCAATTTATCGCACTTTATTCTACTTTTTGTAAATTTGACCCATTCTCCAAGCCATCAGTCACTGCTCAATATTCTAAATATTTGCACAAAATGCTTTTTACACACGCACGCAGGCTCACAAATGTAGGTGCATCTGCGTAAATACATTGTTGCACTGGCTTGTTGCACGTTGCTGATGTGCACCAATTCAAAGACTGTGCGTTAATTCCTTTCGACTATTAGAATTCCACGAAAAGAGCGCAGTTTTTATGGCCCATTACGTTTCTGCTGGCTGCTGCAGACGGGCAGCTGTTTACCGTTACGGCTCAAATGGCCGAGGTGAAAAACAGCCGGCGACATTTATGACAACATCAATTATGGTGATGGTGAAAGTGTGTCAGTAGTTGAGATGGATATGTGGGTATGTGTGTGTGATTTTATTTTTAAATAGAGAGATGTATGCTATTATTAGTCAAAAGAGCTGAAGAATGCGTGCGAATATTTTTGGATTTTTTTTGCATTTTTTAATTTAATTTTTTGTTTTGAAATATTTCAAAAAGAAGAACTATTAAAAATAATTTAATTTATTTTCAATCGTTTTTTCTAAAATTTTATTTCTTATTTTGAGTTATTAAAAAAGATGTTAAAAATATGTTTATTTATTTAAAATGTATATCATATATTTTTATTCTCAGTTTTTTTATTTAAATTTTTTTTTTGAAATATTGCAAAAAAACATTAAATATAATTTTATTTATTTAAAATTTTATTTACATTAAAGAACTCTTCCAGAACTTTACTGAAAATAAATATTTTTGTATTTATTTCAATACTAATTATCATTGACGGCTTATATAAGTTATATTGCCAATATTATTGACGTAAGACTGTCGCCAAAAAATCAGAAATTTCTTAAAAATATATTCTAGTCATTAATATAAAAAAATATGTATACATATATATATTTTTAAGAGAAGTAGCGCAAACTATAAAAAAAAGAAAATTCCAAAACAAGCTCAGTACAGATTTTCGAAACTTTTTGCCGCGTATTTGCGAAATCGCATTAAATTCCTGAAACATACAGACACACTACTTAAAAATAAATTCACTTAACTTGCTACAACAACAAAAATTTAGCAATAAAGATATGCTTCAACTAAAAGTGGCCTCCAAAGTGACAGCGGTCACGTGTAACAATCACTCATACGCACCGTACGTCGCTCAACGGCATTAGAACTAAACATGCCCAACCACATGCATTTTTTATTTTCTCTCAGTAAATGTATTGATTTTAGTTTATGCCAACATTAGAAAGCATTTGCATCGGATTTCCATTATTATTCAATTTTTATGCTTGAATGTCAGCGCGGCCACTCAGTCGCTATGAGGGAGGCGTTGCCGCCGCCAACCTTGACTATGACAAAGAAATCTCATGGAAAGTAAGAGTAATGAAGAAATTCGCAATGTCAAAACTAAAAGGCCGTTAAGTGTTGGCATTCGAATTCGAAATAGGAAAAAGAAGAAGCACATATGTATGTATGTCTGTGTTTTAGAAAAGCTGCTTCTTATGCAACTATTCAGCAATATTTGACCTTGTCAGTGAGAAGTCTCGCCGAAATTGCGTTAATTACATTTAGTTTTTTGGCTTTGTGTTCAGTGAGCACAAAAGGCTAAAATTTTTCTTAAGTTTTGTGTACAAATGCTTGAGTAGAATAGTCTTTTGTGTTCTCTAGAAATCTTCTTTTTTCAGGTGTGAATGAAAAGTGTGAGGCGACATAAGCGCGGTGACTTGTAAAGCTATAATTAATGTGAAAATAATGTGCGCATTGCTCATAGCTGGCTAGGGAGGGTAGCATTTATATTCGAAAGCTATATTAGTATTACATAAGAAATATTTCATCAGAAGAATTGCAAATCTTCATGCATTTACAAAAGAAAAATATATAACGGTGCTTAAAATCATACTAATTTTTATAAAAAAATATTAGAATTTTGTAAAAAATGTTAAGCGTTCATTTAATTTTTATAAGAAAATATTCGAATTCTTTTAAATAAAATTTTAAACCTTCATTTAATTTTTGTAAAAGAAATATTAGAATTTTTAGAAAATTTTCTAATATATAAAATTTTAAGCACTACAGATTTACAAGTTTCCAAAATTTTACGATTAGATTTAAGAGTAATTAATTCTAATAAAATTTTAATTGCAATTTTCAATTCTTTCCTGACCTGACCTGAGTCTCTGTAAACAGCTTGCAATAAAATTTTATAGCGAAGTTTGTGGTTGCAAACCAGGTGGCAGCCTCGCAAAAAATTATTTTAGCAATAGTATTTGCAAAAATAGCACTACATTAATAACCATAGTGCAATTTTTAGCTATACTTTTACAAAAAATGTATTAGTCTGGCATCACTGTTCTTAGTTATTTGTAAATTAAAGCCCTTATTATTTTAGAGAGTCTTATTCATGGTCTAATTTTAAAATTTGCAAGTTTTTTATTAAAAAAAAAAAATTGTTTAGCCGATATGGCAACTACAGTGAATAAAAAATTTAAGTAATAAACAATTATTTCATTAATTATTTAACTTAAAGAATTTTATTTCAACTCTCTTAACAAAATTTATTTGTTTCAAAAAAATTTCTTTGAAGAGAGATGGCAACTCCGTTATATACATATATAAATACCTCAGTATTAGTTCTCTCAAAAATGGAATTAATTTAAGCACAATTTTTAATTTTCACCATTTCACCAGCAGACTAATTTAAACTCTTCTGAAGAAAGCTTCGAATTGAGTTATCAAGTAATTATGAAAATAATTATGAATTTAAATGTGAAATTTTACAGTAATCAACTATTTTGAATTTAATTTTGACTATCGAACAATAATGATCATATTTTGTTGATAATGAAATATTTTTTTTTTTTAAGCTAAAAATTTGATAAACACTGTTATTTATGGTTTCTAGAATATTCCAGTATCCTTAAAATGTAAAATAGGAAACAAAAAATATTTTTGAATATCAAAAAACTTTCTTGCCAACCCGTGAGTCTCTTATTTTGTAAACATTTTGAGTCACTTCTATATTTATGAACAGCAGTGAGTGTAAAAATTGCATAATGTAAAAAAGATTTCATTTAAACTAAGAAATGGCAACCTCAGCTATTTATAGTATAGTTTATTTCTGAAGCACTGTGTTTTTTAATGCCGTTTGCAAAACTGTTAAAAAGGTCGATTTGCTGCACTATGAATCTGAATCTATATTTTTCATATCTAATTCATAAAAATGTTTTCAAAAATAGATTTTCAAAAATTATTTTGAAAAGTTGAAAAACTAATTTCATTGCAATTTTACCGCTCGCAGCTGTATGCATAAGAACACGCGTGCACTTTTTATCTCTTAATCATTTATTTTGTTTGCTTTATCAACGAATAAATTTTTGCTAATAGCCTTAACCCTATTTCTGAAATATGCTTGTTTTTCCTTGATATGCTTTTTGCCGAATAAACATTTCAAAAATAAAATGACAATGAATTTTTTGCGACTGTCGAGAAGACATCACGTGAATAATATATATGTTTGTAATAATAAAATTGTATTTTTATGCATTTTTGTGTGTAAACAAGAAAGGACAGGTTTTTAAACATGAATGTGGTACTTTAAGAGGAACCCTTATTTTTTAGGAAAAAAATATTATTTTTGAAAGTACCGTTATTATAAGTCTTTTCTTACAAACAATTTTTTATAAGTTAATTAATTATATTAATAATTATTCAGTTGTCGAGGTGAGGAATCTACTAGCGCCCACTTCCAGAAACGTTCTGGACAAACACTATACACAAGTCGAGAAGAATTGGTAGAAAACTGGAGGGTGCTAACCACACCGTCGTTCTCTGACCATAGAGATATCTACTTCTCCATTAGATCAGAAGCAAAGATCAAGAACGCGGTTAGAAGAAATTCCAGGAATACAAACTGGAATCTCTACAGACAAATACTATTAGGCGTGTACAATTCATATGAAGAGTTTGAAAAGGGCGTGTCTGTACTTACGAATATGCTAAATACAACTCTTCACTATGTATGCCCTACGCTTTGTTAAGCACAAAACGAAGCTATCTTGGTAGACCAAGGAGCTTGGGTCTTGCAGTCGGGGTACGGGTATGCTTCAACTGGGTCAAGCTAGCAGAAAGTGAGGACTGCAAGAATGAGTATTAAGGTCTTATAAGGGACTACAAGAAGTTGGTGAGCAGAATACTGGAAAAACTTTCGTAGTGGATTTGAGAAGACTCAAGAGGTGGCGAGACTTAGGAAACTATTCACCAAAAGCCCCGCCTCGAACGGTCTACTTCACAAAAGTAGCGAAGAGTGGACGGACAAGGACTGATTAGAGGACCTAGTCAGTGTGCACTTTCTAGTATACAAAAATTCACATACAAATTTATATTTATTTAAATTAGACAATATGTCTAGTTTCACTCATAAATTATATGACAATCAACATAACCACTTACGAAGTGATTTTAGCTAATTAAAATTGCCACAAGGTCAAGAGCACGTTAATTGAAATTATGTTGAAAATTTCTTTTCCGCTATACACGTTTTGTAGTTGTTGCCAAAAATAAATAAGGGAAAAATAGTATTTTTGTGACAAAATATCTTAAATCGATTTAAGTCTTTTTCACAATAATCATTGCTAAAGATTACCAAACCTAAATTTTGTTTAAGACCAAACATCAACTTCGAGTCTTGAAATAGTTGGGTGGTATAACGCAAGTTGACGCCACTGACTGAAGTCGACTTAGACTATTCAACTTAGATTATTACGGCTAGTAGATCCACAATCTTATATGCATAAATATTGTTTTTAAATAAATTCTTATATATATATAAAAAAAAGGAAAATTTCTTAAAAAAAGAAATTTATCAAAATGCAAGCAAAGAAATCGGAAAAAGTATTAAACAAACCACATGAAAAAATAGCAAAAACACAGCGAATTTATTGAAATAATTTTTGACATTCGCTTCGCCGTTTGTGCTTTGTGTTTATTGTTTTTGTTGTAGCTGTCATCGCACGTTGTCGTCTAGTGAAAGTGTTGATGATGATTAAATTTGGCCGCAAGCCAAAGGAATTTCGCGCTTCATATTTGCTCACAAAGCACGCACAACAACAACGACGTAATTATTATTTAATATTGGTTTGTTGTTGCAGTTGTTGTGGTCATGACAAACAAATATTTGTATTTCATTGCACAGAAAATGACATGTTGCCTATAAATGCTTGCTGCTACGCTGCAGCGTAGTGTTTACCGTTACATTGCTGAGTACATATGTACATATGTGTGAGTGTTTGTTGTTTTGCTGCTCATCACTGTGAATGACAATTGAATTGCAGCGGCAGCAAAGAAAATTTCGACAATTTATTACAATCTCTTTTATTGCCAAACTGGATTGAGTTGTTCATCATTTTGGTCGTTTTTGCTCTGGGAAATTGCGCTTATTACTTATTTTTATAGGCGCAACGGGGTAATGAACCGTGATTTGTTGGCGCATTTACAGGAATTTATTTACAGTTTTGTATGTGTTTTTGTGTATTATTGATGAATTTATTATCACTTTGAAATTTAAGTCTTTATGGTGCAACGAAATATTTTAGTATTAAAAAATATTATTTTTTTTTTTTTATTTTTGCTCAGTCCAAACATTTGCTTATTTTTTAACTAAGCGTTTTATGAATATTTTTATGTGTTAATTCGTTTTCTATTAAAAGCTCTTATTAAATGT
>NW_017537704.1:20638-24374 GCF_001853355.1 Bactrocera latifrons
ATTTTTTATTACTTTTTTTTAGTTATCAATTTAAAATAATATCAAATTTAGCGCAAATCACCTTAATGACGTAAAATCTATTAAGTTCCTGTTCGTCATAAATACCAACAAATTGTAGCATTGGTGCAATCCATCACACTCTTACATAATTCGAATATTTAAGCGTACTATTTATGCTTTAACCAATTTATAATTTCATCTGATAAAAATAAGATTGATTGTGGTGAAAATTAATATTATATTTTTGAGAATTTGAAAACAACCTGTACCTGACAGTAATGTCATAAATCTGCGAGCACTTAGCCTATACTTGCTCATACTATATAACATTGTTCACCATGTGGTGAAAAGAACTAGTTGACTACTTACAACTAGTGTCAGACTGGATCGGAATGGATCGGACTATGCTAGTATGAGGTTGGAGTTTTTATGAAATCAACACATGAGAATAGACTGAGGACTTAGTAAACCACAGTCCACAGTTCTATTTTTACTTCTAGATTATGATCCGATTTGGCCGATAGGTGACATTACATTCGAATCAGGCTACAAACGTATGTATTGGCCGAATCGGTAGGAACGTATTTACATGAAAACGACAAACAACTATATATACATTGGCAAGGCATTAAAAACTAATCGACGACTGACATCGCTGAAATATTCACTAGCCTGAGATCTGTCTATATATTTCCTATATTTACTGTTTATTCCTACTATTTGAATGCCCATAAATTAAGACCTAGAAACAATTTACATACCAGAATTCCGGCTTCTGTGTTAGATCGGCCGTAAATTAAATTTAAAGAATATGTGACGAGATTTGGGAGTTCAGATTGGAGCCAAATATCTGTTAAACAGATGAGTATCGACTCACTTAAAAGACTCGGCCGAATACACCGGATCGCATATAGGACAAATAAATACTACTATTAATACGGATTTCAGTTTCGCTTGTTTCTATTGGCTTATATAGGACAGATTTTTCATTGACCGATCTCTACAATTGGTCTACTATACTTTCACTTGATAATTAACATCTAAACTACTTCTTTTCAAACTAGTCTCTGGCTTCTTCGTATGTTACTTTAACACAGATATTACTAAATATGCGTTGTCAAAATATATTTACCAAAAATTTTAATAAATAGCAGACGGTAAAGTCATATGCCTCACATAACTAGCTACATTTGCTTTATGCGCTGTCTGATGAGCCAGCCGTTGCGTACCGTCGGAAAAAACCTGAAGCGTGACAGATAAACAAATAATTCAATAATGACGTCAATGAGGAAAAAAAGCAAAAGTGAGATAATTAAAAAAAATGATGATCGAATACCGCAAATGAAAAGAAATAAAAACAGCAACTAAAAAAGTGGGCAAAGCAAGTAAATAACGTTTCATTCAAAAATATTCACAAATCAAATATGGCGCAAAAATTGCTGCTGAATGAAAATTCAAATAAAGAAAACTACAGAAAGTGCGTGTAAACAACAAAAACGCATGTTGCCATATGCGCAAAAATAATAACTCACAAAGGCTGGAAATATTAAAAAAAAAAAATTGCAAAACGGTGAAAAATACAAATATCGGAAAAGGAAAAAAAAAAACGAATTTTGAGAAAATAAACAAACTTTTGTGTGAAATGAAGGAAAATATGTTGAAAACAAAAAAATTAAAAAAAAAAAAACATATCTTGTGATAAAAATTAATATTTTGGTGAAGTGCGGTTTTCTGTCTAAACAAATGTATTTCTAAAATTATAATCTTTATTTTCGAAACTTTCTTGATTTGTTTATTCCAAATCTCCTTTGCCTGCATTGTTCGCATACCAAAATGGGGTTATTTATGTTCGCCGTCCAAATGAATGCTTTAAATTCTTTTTGTTTTTATTTGAAAAATGTTTTTTAATACCTAATTTTATTTGTTTATATACAGTCATATAAATACCTAAATGTTACGTCATTCAAAAATGTGGTTCACTGCAGTCGCGCCTCAAAAGCACTCACATCTTCAACGTCATTGATTATTTTTTTAGCTTTGTAATTTTTTTTGCTCACTAACTTTTGTTTTTTATCTTTTATTTTTATGTTATACTTTTTAACAAGACAGGATGCGTATATTATTATTAGTGCTATTCGCATATTGAACTATTTTGTTTATTTTATTAGCGTAAACAAATGTGCTACACTTCGCCCACGGCCTTGATAGTAAACAATGAAGATATTGTAATCTTAGAAAAAAACAGCAGAAAAAACAGTGCGTAGTTTCGTCTTAGTGTTAAAAAATAAGAATCCAACAAGTATCTGCGCATTTTTTGCGAACAAAAAATAAAAATACTAAAGTCTTACAAATTTTCTTTGATGAGACTTTTAATATATTATTAACTAATAAATTACTTAATAATGCGAAACCTAAGCCCAATAAACATGTAATTTGGGCTATATAAATAAATTTATAATAAATTCAGTAAAATATTGTTTCCGATGTTAGGTTAGGTAAGGTTCTGCTTGAGGCTGATCACTCAACTATCAGCAATCGGCAAATTGACGTGAACCCAATAGAAATCCGTTTTGGCTACAACAATTAAAGATGGACCTTGCTGAGAGCGAAGAGTTCATGCGATTGTATACCTACTGGAAGTTGATCAATGCTTGCTAAGCCATCACAAAAATTCAACAGAAAATATTTCAAATACAAACAACCTGGTATCTAGTCGTGGGTCAAGTCTCTCCTCCTCTCTATGAAAAAAAAAGACAGCATAGTTAGAGATATTCCTCAGTCGAAAATTCTTGAAAATCGAACATCTGGCTATAACTGCAACTGTACGGAATTCTGTATTATTTCAAAAATACTCTTACTTCCAAAAAAAAAAAAAAAAAAAAAAAAAAAAAAAAAAAAAAAAAAAAAAAAAAAAAAAACTTTGCTCTATTGTGACGCATCGATCTCACGTTATTTTGTATGATTTCGAAATCATACTGAATACTTCAACAACCAATATATTATATTATATATAATTTAAAGATCTTTCAAAACCGAAATACGTGTATATTGGTGTTAAATCACATACATATGTATATGTACAGCGGGTGGAAATAGAAAATATGTACAAGAAGAATTTGGGGGGTAAATAATTTCAAATATATTATACTATGAAGTTGAAATATGGTTGAACTTGTTTTTTGCAATATTTCTATAAATAAGCATTCATATTTTTAAAAACGAACTCATATTTTTCACTAAATTTTGAGGTATTATTCTCGCGCGCACATATTAAAAAAAAAAATTAAAATTCTTCTACATACATCAAAATTTCCTCGACTACTATATATACATATTATATATATATACACAACGATCTATAAATACGCGAATAAAAACACTTAGATATTTTATTAATAACACTTTTGGCAGCTAGCAAAGCAAATTGAAGTGTCGACAACAAGGTACTTAATGAGCGAAAAACGCATTAATAAAATGCACTTCGAAATGTTGTTTGTGAACAGAAAGCTATAAACAATTTATAGAAGAATGCTTGACAATTTTCTTATAAATAATATATTTTTGAAATATTTTCAGGAAAATTTAAAGTTAATGTTAATGTTAATGTTATTAATGTTAATGTTAATGATAATGTTAATGATAATGTTAATGTTAATGTTAATGTTAATGTTAATGTTAATGTTAATGTTAATGTTAATGTTAATGTTAATGTTAATGTTAATGTTAATGTTAATGT
>NW_017537704.1:24759-40413 GCF_001853355.1 Bactrocera latifrons
GTTAATGTTAATGTTAATGTTAATGTTAATGTTAATGTTAATGTTAATGTTAATGTTAATGTTAATGTCAATGTTAATGTTAATGTTAATGTTACTTTAGTTTTATTTTTTATAATATTTATTTTATCTTATTAAAAAAAATTAAATATTAATTTCCTTCAATTCTCTCTTCGTTTACTTCCAGCTCCCTGGATACGCCCATTCACACGCACACACCCTTCCCGGGCATCTCACAATTGACGACGAACCTCTATTTGTGCGGCGCTGGCGTTGTCATGCCCATGATACTCGATCAGCTGCAGGTGCGTTTCATTATCAATGTCGCACCGGAGCTACCCGATACACCGCTCTCGAGCGTCACCAAACCGCTATATTTGCGCATCAACGCATACGATCGCCCTAACACCGATCTGTCGGTGCATTTCGACGAGGTGGCCGATATGATTGAAGAGGTGCGTCAGCTCGGCGGCAAATCGCTCGTGCACTGCGTTGCCGGTGTCAGTCGGTCCGCCACACTCTGCTTGGCATATCTTATGAAGTATGGTGGCATGTCACTGCGCGCTGCCTACTTGCACGTCAAGGCCATACGTCCACAAATACGTCCGAATACAGGATTTTTCCAGCAGTTGCGCTGCTATGAAGAACAACTGAGAGGTTCCTGCTCGGTGCAGATGGTCTACTATGAATCGTTGAACAGGGAGATACCGGATGTCTATGAGCCGGAGTATCGTGCAATGGAGGAGTTCTACCAGCGACAGCGTAAAGCTTTGAAACGGCATTGACTCGCGTTGGCTGGTGGGATGTTATGTTTGTGGGCGTTTACAATGGACAACTTTATTCCAAAGGGTAGTTTTAACGGCGTGTTTGAGTGGGTATCGGAATGATATGTTTGTGGCATGTGTGGTTGAAAGTGTAATGTAATGTAAGTGAACGATTTTATGGAAAAGTATTGATGTGCCTTAGGCTCGACTTATGTCTATATTCGTTAATTGTTAGTTGTGAAATTATCTGTAGTTCCTAGTGTTATGTATTTATATGGCAACTTTTTCCCAGCATAGTGCCTAGTATGTATTTGCACATTTTTGCTGACTTGAAAAATTTTAGTATTTTAGAAATATCTTATATACAATAAAATTTTGAAATTATGTAAAAAATATAATATAAAATGTGTTATTATTTTGAACTGTAAGTAAACAATAATAAAGGTTTCCTCTTCGTTAAGCGAAATTTCAGGTCATTCGGCCATTTCTTGTTGTTTTTTAATTACAAACATTTTTTGATACCGTTTGGAAAGAGCCTTGCTTAGATCAGTCTACTATATCTTGATTTAAAAGATGATACTGAGATGAAAAGATGGACTGTTCGCGATCAAAGCGATGCCTATGTTATACTAGTATTGTAAAATAAGAATAATTGTAGGTATTAAATATATATTTCCTTTTAGTTTTATGATATAATTATTTTGATCAATTAGAAGGTAAGAATATGTGCCGGCACATAACGAGTTTGTTCTTGATTGATATCAGAAAATCGAAATTTGTGTTTATGCACACATCACCGATCAGTTTGGTGTTTAACCTTGCTAAGAATACGCTGTTTTACACAAATGATAATAATGGTATTGAACCTGGCTAGAGATTTTTCGTTTGTACTGTACGTAATCCGATCACTATCGTTACTTTAACGTGCCTACTTTTAGGCGAACGCGTGAGCTAGTTTACATGGTTGCGCAGAAAAATAACTCAAGAGGTTTTTAATATTAAGTTGAAGCGGCTTTTGACTTTTTTTTTGAGTTGCCACCCAGGAAAATACAATTTGGTACATTCTAATACAAATAACTTAATCAATTTGAAATTGTGTGTTTCCAGTACAATTGCAATCCGGCATTGCTGAAATAATGACGTATTATTGAAAATGCAAGAGGCTCATACTCTATACCACTAAATCCACCGTGACCATATACCACTAACGGGACGAAGAAGTGCATACTGAACCTTAATATCAGAAGCGTTAAAATTCCGACTCACAACAATCGTAATTCTTCACGCTTTAAACTTGACAGCTTGTGCTCCTTCATCACTTACTCACGCAAAAACGCCTCAAGTCATTTGCTGCCATTATGGTCGGCTGGATGTAGTGAAGCGCAGACGAAAAAGCTTCAGACGTGTCAAAATACAACACTCTTAGCATTACAGAATTTCTCCTCATGTCTCCAAAATCACGTTTCCTTTAACGGTAGGATTTCGATGACAACCAACTTGAATCTTACCACACAGCGGAGATTAGAGACCTGTAATAACAATAAACACAACATGAAAAAAATGAGCTAAAACACAAACGATTCCTGTACTGAAGGGTGACAGAAATTCTAAATCTCTTTGTGATATTTTGATTTAGATAAACGGACCCGGATTTATTGTTAAAGAAGAAAAAGTCATAACTGACGTCAATTTCATTGCCCAGATGCCTTCTTTGTTCGGGATTCTCTGATTTTTACTGTTTCGACACTAGAGTATTTAGTATTTCATCGAGGGATGTGTCACAAAAAAAAAAAAAAAAAAAAAAAAATTCTACAACGACTATAGGTAATCATAAGGTAAAGCGATCTGAAGGTAAACGTTATCTGAAGGAAGATGTGGTCATAGAGAGGTAGTTCATCGAAGGAATTAATGTCATAGCTTTTGAGGCAGCTGGAAATTTGACAATAGAATTTAATCGTTGACAGTTAAAAGTACTGACATAAAATTTGCCCATTTTGAAGGTGATAAAAGATTTTTGTACGAATAGCTGAATATTTTTTATACACAAAGCTTATTAAGTTTTCTGCAAACTTGGCAATACCCACAAGGAAACGTTAGAGATTAGAAATCGTCCCGATCTGAGTCTGTTTAGACATATATGACTGTGTATAGAAAACCTTTTCCATTTGAGGAAGACGGTGGACGTAAAAAAAATGAGAGCAGGTACTCTAAGGACATCAACTGAACGTATACATAATATCTTCTTCTTCTTTACTGACGTAGAAACCGCTTACGTAGTTATAACCGAGTTAATAACAGCGCGCCAGTCGTTTCTTCTTTTCGCAAAGTGGCACCAATCGGAGATTCCAAGCGAAGCCATGTCCTTCTCCACCTAAGTCACGCGCAGAGCATACTTTTGATCAAAACCAACTACGAATTAATGATTCAGAGCAGTGTTTGGAGATGACCGAGCTCCATTAAATCGAGTGTTTGCATCCATATGTGATTTCACTCCAAACTCCAATCGACAGTCAACCGAATTGCTTCCGCATTCACCATATTCCACAGATCTGACCGCCAGTGACTATTTCTGGTTCTTAGATCTCAGAAGTATGCTCGCTGGGAAGAAAGATTCTTCGAATGAAGATGTGACCGCCGAAACTGAGGTAGCACCGTGTAAGGGAACGACATATATTAGCATTTTTTTTTTGTTTTTTTGATATTTTCAAGAGCTTTTCAGAATGTATCAAGGCTAAATGATTTTAAAAGTTAAACTAAACAAATTATTGGTGAAATAATAATTAAAATTCAATAATAAGAAGGCGCTTATATTTCTCTAATCAACATATTTATGTCTCATATTTGTATTTAGCTAACTATTAGCGTGTATATGCTTAAAATCAGCAATTATTTGGGATCGATGAACTGCATACTTCAGTCACTCAATTTGTTCAGTAGAATACAGGTAAAGGTCAGCGTACCATGGCCATGACCATGACCGTGATCATAACCGTTGAGATCAAATGATTTCTATAGAGACTAAATCATCAGAAATCTTTAAAAGAATACAATAAAAACAAAGAAATTAGGCAGTCCACCAAAAATAACTTCTAATCAAATTGTTTTCTACGGCAAGACGGAGAATGAACCAATGGAACTACACTCACACACATACGCATACATTCAAATTGACATAGCTCATGGGCGAGCTGTCAAGTTGAATAATAGTCACGCTGTCGAAGCACAAAAACAACGACAACTGAATTTTATTATGCGCGTCCAAGTGAAATCGTGAATTTACTTTTGCGTTGTGCGTACCCTTCACCTACATCTCCACGCCAGCAGCTTTGGCGAATATACGCGTGCGCACGCACTTTCAATCTCATGCGTTCAGCTCCGCAACTCTGTCGTGCTGCTTGGTTCAACGCCCGCGCGCTTGTGTGTAGATTAGTTTTTACTTGTAGACAGGAATTAGCATAATGAAAATTGATTCATTTCGCATTGATTCTCGGCTTTCGTTTCATTAAGGTAGCAACGAAATTAGAAATGTTCTCATGTGTGTTTGTGTGTGTGTGTGTTTATAGAGTTGTTTGGATCAATAACTCATAGTTTGATGATAGGTGGCTATTCACGAATGGCTTAGCGAGAGTGTTTCTTTGCTTTTATTGCGATTCTTCTTTCGTTTAAAGCATGCGAAAGTGCTTTTGTTGCCTTTTTTTTACGAGTTGGCTCCGACCTTCAACTTGGATTTCGCTGTCACATGGCAGTTTCAAAGGTTTATTGTCTTAATAGTTAGCTAAACACACGCACACACGCACATATGTATGCATGGCCAACCTATCATCAGTCAAATATGATTAATGATTATTGGAAAAGTTATTTGTAATGATTAAAAATATTTTAATTAAATGCCGAGTTGGCTGTTTTTTCGAACGGCAGTTATTATAATTCACCTCTGGAATCAATATCCGTAATATTTGGGATTTTCGGGCTAAGCTATTATCATTTGTGGGAAATTAAGCAGAAAGAATAAAGTAAGTAAATATGGAAGAGCTAAGTTTGGGCGTGAGATCATCAAAGATACTCAGGTATTTGATGGAAAAATATTACATTTATAAACTGCTTTCGATTCGTTCTACATGAGAGAGTTGTAAATCGAACGCATTATACAAGTTGTTTAGAGACACGCAGGCGCATTTCAATAGTTCTTTCGATATCTAAGAATATTTTTATAGTCCATCGAACTCATTTTCTCTAAAAAATTACATTTCATTTCACAAAATATTTTTATGTTGGTAAAAAAAAAAAAATTAAAAAGAATTTTTTATTTAGTAGGGTAGTTTTCATACCGAAGACAAGTAGAAATAATCCAACTTTCTCATAAGAATTTGAGCCCAGAAAATATTGGGCATGCACATCAGGGTCGCAGCCCAATCCTCTCCAGAAGGTTGTCCAGGGGGCACTAAGCTTATACGAAGGGTAGATCAGTAGAGGCTGCACTCCATACATTGGTATTTAATATCGAAAGGGCTCTTGAGTATAAGGAATGCGCTCTTGGAGCATTCCTGGAGCATTCAACAACGTCTGTACGGAAGCTGTTCTGAATAGTATCCAGTCAAGAAATGTTGACCATGCTGTACAACGCTGGATCAGCAGCCTTCTGACCTCTAGAAGGATAAGGGCAGAATGAAACCACACTATATTGATCAAGAACGTCTGCAGAAGTACTCAGAGAGGTGGAGTGGTGAATAAACTGCTAAGCGACTTGGTCGGCAAAGCCGCTAAGATAGTGGCATATACGAACGGCATTGTAATCGGAATAACAGGTAGGTGTCAACAGACTATCAGCAGTATTATGACCACCATTCTCAATAAAATCCAGAATTGGGCACCACAAGCGGGTCTGGGGTTGAACCCATAGAAAACGGAACTGCTTGTGTTGACAAGAAAGTATAAAATTAATTCATGGCGGGTCCCTTCAATAAATGGGACACAACTCTCTCTTAAGGACCGCACCAAGTACCTTGGGCCAGTCTGGGACAGCAAACAGCTATGGTAGCACAACGTGGAAGGAAGAGTTGAGAAAGGCAATGATTTACAAACGTGTAAGCAGATGCTCGACATAATCTGGGGGCCTCCCTCATGCACTGATGCTACACAGTTGTTTGCGGAAACTACTGCTCTTTCAACTCCGTCCCTGAAGAGTTGCATCATTGTGTCGCAGAGCCTTATCCTTGTGACTTCTCTGCACACACACCGACGAGGTATATGTGGTCTGAAAGAAATCACTCTAGAAGAGGTGCAGCAAGCTTCTTCATGACTAAGCTATTGGAGAATTGGACTCAAAGCAGGAAAATATATATTCACACATTAAACATTCATATATTTATTAGTAAGAATAATTTTGTCATATTTTTTAAATTTATCTGAATACATACATATATATTAATAATGGTAATACTGCGTGTGGCAACAAATAAAAAGTCGGCTACTAATCCCTTAAATCTCAAAGCTTAGTGATTTTCAACATGTAATACTATATATACTCAGCAAACTAAGAATTAGAGAATTCTCACAAATGTTTTGAAGGTCAAGCAAGTTTAATTGCATATGGAGTCCTCCCGGCATAATGACCACTTAATGGGCCTTTGTGTCACATTTACATAACAAATGTAGTCACAAAGAATGCCAGCCTCCACGCTGCGGCATGCCGAAGTAGAAACTTTCTAATCGTCAGTTGGAGATTCAAAATTCACAACAACAAGCCAACAACAAAACACTTAATAAAAACAAAGAAACGTAAAAGGTAAACTTTTAAGACCTTTCAATGTCATAACTTTTTGCGCATTATGAAATGTGAAAGGAAGGAAAAGGAAGGCGAATGTAAGAAAGCGAAAGAATCCCAAAGGGAAAGGTGAGATAATTTCATAACAACGCAAAACAACACTTTTTCTTTTCTTCAGTTTCGGTTCTTGTGCCCAACCATTTTTGTAGAAAAGTTCAATAAACGCATTTATTCAAGCAAATGCTACAAAAACACCAAAAACACAAACAACAAAACAAAGCAACTAAAAGCAAAGCGCTAATGTAGCAAAATATATGAAAAAAAAACGCAACAAAAACAACAACATGAATAAAAAGCGCAAATAGCACGCTAGAGCTGGTGGGCATTCAACTATTTTCGGCAGTTTTCGACCATTATTTAGCTAGAAGTTGATATACAGCTACTGGCGTTAATTGTGGTAGCTACTCAGCGAGGCGTAGAAGCTCCAGCGCAAAAAGGGAAAATAAACTACTAAACATTTCACAACTAACATAGGCACATACATTTCTACATTTCTATTTTTTTACGCAACTAAATAATATGCGCATCCGAAGTGATGTAATGCGCAAAAACTAGCAGAGCAATATACATATGTATAATGCATACAATGGAGAACAGAGAAATGCGCGCACAAAGTAAATGCAAATCGGAATTAGAATAAACTTTAATTTTCAAATTCAAATACATGCTGTTGGCTTTAATATCGGCGAGTAAGGAAGGGATAAGCCAAGCTTTCACCCGGTTGTATGCATTTTAGGCAAAAATATACACTGTTGTGAGGAAACATGCTCTATCATCTTTATTGAGATAACTCACATATTGACCAACCGGAAGCTCGATAATCTTTACATTAAGTATCAGGTTGCTAAGGGAAGATAAACCCGTTTTTGACACACAGGATTCTCCGGTTAAACGATATTTAAAAAAAATTTTGCTAAGTTGGTAGAACTGTCGCTAATTAATATGCCAAATATGAGCGCGATCTTTCAACCAGCTTGTTTACAGCAGCTGCTTAAGTCGATATGGAACAAAGAATTTGTCTCGAATTTTGGATTTCTAACCAAATTTCGTATGCGGAACCGTTACGCATGTTGGAAAAGGCTTACCGTGATTCAGTTTTACCAAAAACACCAGCCTACGACTGAAGACATGTCTCGTTCTGGACAACCTTCGATCTCTTCAACCAATGAAAGTATTCAAAAAAGAAGTGAAGCATATGAGACCGTTGTATTGATTTTGGTGGACATTGGATATAGAACAACTCGTCCTTGCTTGACTCGTCTCGATAAAACTGACTTTTTTTTTTTTCAGAAGGAAACAGGTCTCTATGGCCATGCTGTCGTTTGAATTGTGATCCGACATACATGGAGATTTTAATTGGTGCTTTATTTGTATACAGGAATGTGAAAGAATCAGATGGAATTTCAAATGGTGTTACATGGGATGTAGGCATGGCTGTAGTCCGAGTATGATGGAGAAATGAGAAGAATGTTATGTGCCCAATTAGGTTGATATCGGTCGAGTTGATTTCGAAGAATGCATTTGCACCACCGCAAAAATTTGCTAAAGGCTCCCAAAAAACCCTTTTCTACCATCTAGGGTGACAAATTGTATGTCTCAGGCGTATTTAATTATTGATTTATCGCACTCTTAGTAGTTATGTGAGGTGCGATCGAGATTATGATCCGATTTCATTTATTTCTATGCAGGCAGTTTGAGATTTTATAGGACTTAACTTGAGTGAATCTGGTATATGTAGCGTAAGTGGTTTGGGAGTTATGTAAATGAAATCTATTAGGGGCGGAGCCATGCGCACATTTTCAAAACTTGTTTCCCACTGATGTCTACTGCTACTGCGATCTCCTGTGTCAAATTAAGGTTCTGTATTTTCGTTATGATGCGAAGCGCAAGCTCACTTATGATCAAAAACAACGACGAGTTGTTGATGATTCGGAGCAGTGTGATAACGGATGAGAAATACCGTCATTATTTTATACCGAAGAGAGTCGAGAGTCATCCAAGTGGACTGTACACCGCCAATCCACACGAAAGCGTGTAAAAATGCAACAGTTGGCTGGGAAGGTTATGACCTTTGTATTTTTGCCTTGAAAGAGAAGGAACCATCGGCAGCGACTATTGCATAGCTTTATTGGATAGTTTGAAGGACGAATTCGCCGAAAAAAGGTTGCATTCGAAGAAAGAAGAATGCTGGTTGGGAAGAGTTGCCGTCGAATGAAAAGGTGATCGCCGAAACGGAGGCCTACTGAAAGGTTACATTGAATAAATAAAAAAAACGATTTTCAGTTGACCTGTTAGGAAATATTTTAAAGATATGACTGCTGATTGGGATGGCGATAGAAGTACCTCCAAGACAGTTGGATATACACGAGTACAACAGAACGGTTGATTTCCGTTCAAATTCTGGAAAACTCGATGGCACTTACGCCAATGATTCGTGATGTAGTTTCCCTGCCCTGACAATAAACTTATATAATTAATATATATTCGTCTACACAATATCTTAAGTGTTAATGACCACCTCTACCAGCAGCAACAAAAACAGCAATARCTTCAACAATAACACTCGGCACTTGCTTTTTGTTGCTAACAGCAAAATAATTACAATTTCATGCAATTCACCGGCAACCCTATAACTAGGCACGCACAAAAACACACCTACTGATATACATTAACACACATAACTACACACATGAAGTTACATTTGTTGTTGTGCGGCATCATTTGACTTTCGACTTCACTGCTAACAACAGCGAAGAAACAACTTTACTTCACGATACTCATTTGTCTGCGTCTGCGACCGCTCGCTCTCTCTCTCCCGCCTCCTTTGGCTACACTGCTTGACCAGCTAAGCCAATTATGACATAATCGCTTGACTTGTTGCCACTCAGGCCGGCCATGTGAAAGTTACGCACGAGTACGTATCTCGAAAAAAAAAAAACCAAAAAAAAACGCTTTAATATCCTCGTTACGTATTTTCTAAGGGGTTCAAGAAAAAAAATTAAAAAGTTAAAATAATAAAATGAATTAAAAGCAAAAACCAATTTTTATAAATATATCTTTGAGGCTTTGGGATTTTTGCGTGTTGACTGATGTGTTTAAAAATGCTTTTAAAATATATATATTTGTGTGTGTATGTATATGAATATGACTGCTGTAGGCGTATGAGGTGTGTTAATTTAAGATTTCGTTAAAAAATTGCTTGAGACTTTTGCTTTGAGGTGTGGCCGACTTGTTCAGCTGATTCATTATGCGAGCAATTAGAATTCCAGCAAGCACTTGTTCGTTGTAACTGAAGAGAATCCCCAGATGACGCATTTGCGGGGCAAATTTCATTATTTTTGTGAAAGAACATTAAAGTTTTATCAAATTAAGAACATTAATTGTTTCGTTCTGACAGCGAGCTTGTACAGCTGAACAATTTGGAGAGCATCAACATCAACTTTGGCTCCACGTAATCCAAGTAGTCATATAGGCGCCATATCGGCGACTCTGGTTAGTTATTTCGGTATTCGCTGCGTGTAGTTATTTATGTGAGCAGCGGGTCTAATCCCATGGACAACAAATTTGGATTTTGGTAGGGTTCGGAACCCATTCTGTGAAAACAAAATCCATTGAAAGGCCAAAAAATGCTTCATAAATGGAACTACATAATGCCGACGACCACAAACAGAAAATGGTCAACGATTTAATGATATACACCGTAAATGTCTGAATGAAATCCATTTCCTAAAATTCAGATCTGAACAATATTGCTCATTGTGACATCTACTAGAGTTAAAGTAAGCAGTAGTGCGAATTTGGTACGGTCTCACCCTAGTGAACAAAATACTACAAAATGTACTAGCCACTATTCTCCTCAAAAAATACTTTTTCAACATCATTCTAATTGCACGTACGCCCCGACGAGAGACAAGGACCATCAGTCTGAAGCCCCATTTTAAGCTGAACTCGAGAGCACCTGTGACCACTGCTCCACACACGATGTTAAATGTGTTTTCGGAGATTATGATGCAAAGTTCGAGCAAGGATGTATCTTTGGCGTTGCAGTGGGGCAATTCAGTTTCCATAAAGCCAACTCGAACAACGGCCTGCGACATGTCGACTTCGCTATAGCGTGAAATATGGCTGACTGTGGCACCAAACTTCCCTACAGCGATATTCATAAGGTTTCATGGGTATCTCTTTAGCCGTCAACAAAAAATCAGACTGATAATTCCGTGAACGACGAGAGACTTGCTTCCAGTGTACTACCCTGGAGTATGATTGGGGTCCAAATATCGACTCGGATCGTTATTATGAAAACTTAACTCCGCCAATAATGCATGTCTTAGCACACAGAGAATCAAAACTGGGGAATCAAAGCTCCCGACCAGCTTTTGCTGTCGGACACTGTTTCAACCTTTCTTACTTCCAGATGCTGCTGTCGGACACTGTTGCCACATTTCCTACTTAATATACCTGGTTCCAACACTCTCTATGAAATCAATGTTATAGTGTGAAGTGTCGCAAAGTCACGAAAGACATTGGGAATGAGATCGGAAAACAAGAAAAGCGTGACCGATGTTAAGAGGGAAAACATCATCAATGCCGCGATCTGGTAACAAATTACCAGGGGTGGTGAATATATGGAAGCAACACTTTTCTAACTTGCTTTCTGGCGTTGGAAAAAAGTTCCGCTGTGGAAACGTAATGGCAGAGTATAAAATCCAGAACAATGATATTATTGTACCGAAAAATTTGACCTATAAGAAAGAACGATGGACTGTATGCAATTTGGACATCCAAGAACTGAAATTATTCAATTATAATAATGGCATTCTCTGTTTTTTATTTTGTTTTAAACAATTATTTGGTGCCGATTTCTGGAGTTATCATAGAAATAACTTCACATAATAATAATCACTCTACTAGCCTGTAGCGATCCATTAGTTCGGGTTTCTATAGAAAATGCCGGGGCATGCTCTTTACTCTCATCTTATGAAATTGAAATCAATATTCAAACGTTGAAAAAGTCAATACTTTAACCATTTTTTTCATACAATATTTATGACTTCACAAGCATTTAGATTTATCTTCAAGCGCTGCTGGCCGCAGTCAATGAACTCTAAACTTTTGACAAAAATTCGATTTGTCACACACCTTTCTTTTTTTGGTCGGTTTGTTTTTCAAAGAACAAATGAACCTTTCCCAACAAAGCCAGTGACAGTGCAACAACAACAACTGCAGAGCAACAAAAGTGTCGGCTAATGCAGCGGTGCGCTATGAACGGGAATTTAATTCAACAAACGGCTGGAGACACGAGAAAAAATTATCAAATTGAGATCAGCTGATCGAATGACGAAATCGATGAACGCATAAAGGCAACGAAATTCAAGCCGAAAAAAGTAAATGAAAACACAAATGCAATAACAAAACGGTAATGGAACAAAATTCGTTGCAATGTGTGTGTGATCTGGCTATAAGCGTGTTTGTGTGTGTTGTGAGCATCAACAAGTGAAAGAGGCCAATGAACTTTTCTGGTCAATACGGGATGAAAAGTAAAATGAAATGTATCGCTTGCTGCAGCGAGCCATGTCAAAAGTGCATTTTGAGCGTGTGTGTGTGAGAAATCAAAAGCGAATGCGGAAGCGTGTGTGCTTGTAAGTGAGTATGTAGAGCGCATGCGTAATGTTGACATAAATAAAATCGATGCCAAGCAGACACGAAAAAATCAAATAAATTCGTTGAAAGTTTTGAGATGAAGAGAACATTTTTGGAGGTTTGTTGTAAGAGAGCTGGTTAAATGATGAGTAGCTTGGCTGGAGATAGTCAAGTGGTAAATGGGGTAGAGTGTGTGGCTTAAATATTTACAAAAACGGAAGTATTTTGAGTTGGCCAAAAGCAAAGAACTGCGTGCAATGACCTTTTGGTTTGTGGAAAGGTAAAAAGTGGTATTTATAACATAAAGACGATGATTTAGGGTTTAATTGTGTTTGGATGACAGAATAAAGCACTGAACTTGAGTTGAGTGAAAATTGAGTTGACTTCGGTTTGATGGTGGGCTGGTTGTAAAGCGCAGAAAAAATAATTTTTTGTAAGAAAATATAAAAAGTGTATTGAATACTACCGATATAATATCTGCATTCTCTGTTTTTACAAAAAACAAAAAAAATAAAAAAAATAAAAATAATAATAATAATAATAACAAAAACTTAAAAACTTAAAAACTTATTAAGAAGCTACGATTTTTCTGAGGAAAATTTTAAGAAAGAAAAGCAACACAAAAAAATATGGCATCAACTTTTTTAGTGCTGAAGTCAAAAAATCCTTCAATAATAATAATTCAATAATGAAGTTTCCACACAAGAACTTAATTTTGATAGGTCAGTTTACATGGCAGCTGTATGTTTTGGTAGTCAGATTTAAATAAATTCTTTGTAAAATATACCGTTGCTATAGATAATAATCCGTGCCATATTTAGTAGAGATGTCTCGGCAAAGATAAAAGTTTTCTATAAAAGGACTTGATTTCTATTCATTAGTTTATACGACAGCTATATGGTATTGTCGTTCGTTCTGCAAGATTTTTTTGCAGATTGTACATTTATCTTAGATAGTAAGTTATGCCAAATTTCATAAGGATAGCTCGTCAAAGAAAAAAGTATCCTTCACAAGGACTTCATTTCGATGGGTCAGTTTGTATGACAACTATATCCTATATTGATCCAATATCGACGATTCCGACAAATAAGTATCTGAATAAGAAGAAAAGAGTGTGTGTGAGGTTTCAGATAGATATCTCAACCTCTTCAGGGTATAATATGATACAAAAATTATGAGAATAGCCAATGGAAAATGGGTTTAAAAATAGTAAATTCGGTCCAAAGCAGTCAAATATGAAAGCCTTTTCAAGAAGACTCTAGTTTTGCAGGTCTCAGAAGTTGCTTTCCTGGACCTTGGGAGAAAAAAACTTTGCATGAGTTAGAAAATATAATATTTAACCTAAAGCCTGAAGGGTGTACCGTGAGTTATAAAGTGTGCTTAATTGTAGGCAACAATTTATTACTTCTCCCTTTTATGTATTATATATTATGTTGCCTACATGTAGGCTGATTTAGAAGGAATTTGATATAAGAAAAAAATACCTCAAGTACGAAAGAAACTTTAACAAATTTTGTGATAACTAAAAAAATGTGTGTAGTTATTCAGTGGCGTCTCGAAAAATTGCGCAGTAGCTAAGTTCATGCTTTGAAAAAGTAGTTTACAAAGCGCCTAACTATAGGCAACTATTTATAGTAATTACTTTAGCCTGTATCTGTGTTATATTATAAGGCAAAAGACCAGCTCAGTTTCTATAATCATCTTAAAAAAATAAACAAAATCAATTAAAAACCATATTTTCCAAAAATAGTTCAATTACACTTTGCCACTTTTTCGATTTAAGCTATGAACATCAAATGGCATTCTAGAGTAGCGACTACGCACATGCGCGCCAGGCATCACGTAACTTCATTTCATACAAATGAATACGCTCTGAACTTTCGGCCAAGCTTGAAACTGTTCTACGGCGAAGATCAGTCAATAACCTCTGCGTGCAAATGAGAACAGCTGGGCTGCGATGAAAAACTCAAATGAAAAATTAACTCATAGAAAAGTTACAAAAAAAAAAAAAAAATTGTTACAAAATAAAGCTAACACCACAGCAAGTCGAGTTCACTGACACCGTTTAATGTCAGTACATTGTAATACACAACAATAACAAAAAAAGCATAACCAAATTAACGAATGGGCAGGAAATGAAATGCGTTCACTGCCACGGCCCTTTCTCTCGTTCTTCACGCATGCTCCAAGCTGTAAGCCACACAGCGAATGGCGTTTAAGCCCAAAATAACCGGGCAGAGTCAAAAATACTTATCGTTCGTACCTCACGAGGGTGAGTGTGTGTGTGTGCTTTTGCTGCCATAATTTGTGTTGCTTTTTGGCCGCCCAAATATATGCCGCTCACTCTCTGACGCTGTGACGCCGACTGCGCCGTCGACACATTTCACTTTTACCGGCCGGCTTTGAAGGCTAAAAAGATAACAACTACAAGTGGTAATCAACAGAATTCCATCGCAGGCACATACCAACAAACTTGTACACACAACAACATGTGGACGGACATATAGTACACACACATATATACGTGCGTACATGCATTTGATGATCTGTGTGCGAAGAAGCTCCATTAAAAAACACTCTTTCGTTTGCTTTGTGTTTTGTTGGTATTGGTGATCATGCCGAAATGTAGACTCGCTTGTCGCGGGGGTCATTGACCAAATTCGTTTTCCCAAAAACATAAATACATCACAAAATATGGAGAATTGGTCAAAAGCAACAAAATTCTCCATATGTGCACACACACTTTCGCATTTTTATATAAGTGAGTGAATGTTTGCTCTCGATGTGTCTGTTTGCCTGTGGACAGCGTGCGAAGTATTACGAGTGCGTGAGCGAGTGTTGGCTTTAGTATAATTGCGTTATGCGTAGAGTTATCACGTCACCGTTTGGGCGGGATTTTTTGTTTATTAAATTTTTTTTTTTGAAATTATGAATATAAGCATTTGTTTATTGCTATTTTAGCCAGACTTAGTTGAAAATATATAGTATGAACAAAGCCAGCTATTTTAAAACCAAGTCTTTGACAAACTTTCGAATCTCTTTCTGACAGAAAAAATTTGAGTTTCTCACAAGTATTTGCCACTGTTGAATATTCTTGGACAGGACACCTCTTTAAAATAGCTCGTGCTCTGCAGTGGCGAATTAGCCACGTAGCAGGAGTAGCAAATGCTACGGGCCCCGCGAATTGGGGGGCCTCGCGTTCCAACTGACTTTAAGCACGAAGCACATAGGCTATGCTTCTCTTCCACCTGAAAATCTAAAACTCGATTTGGTCATGTTAAATCGTAAAAATAAGTAGGTATTCTACGAACTTCTTAACTTCAATCTTCTAATGTTTAATTATAAATATTAAAATAGATATATTTAGACTAGCATCTATACTATTTACATTTCTACCCTTCAAGCGTCCAGATTTTTATTTTTTTTATT
>NW_017537704.1:41928-55182 GCF_001853355.1 Bactrocera latifrons
TTGACCAAGTATCCTCTGGGTAGCCTAAGAACATCCGTTTGAAGGTGAGCTAAAGTGAGAAGGCGAAAATTCCCTGCATAGGGTTGTGCGCTGGGTGTGGGACCCGTCACGTAAAAAAACCACCCCAATGAAAAAAAAAATAAATAAGTATGCAGAATATATTCCCTATCTAGCACATTCCTTAAATTTGGTTGCTAAGTGCGCTGCAGACTGTTGTTCTGAGCAACATTACTTTCCCTCGATTTCATTGAAAACTTCTATACATTTTTTTCGCTTCTACCTATCGATGGGGTCGTCTTAAGAACGCACTTAAAGATTCTACTTCAAAAATTCCCATTTTGAAACTGTTATCGGACACTTGGTGGTCAGCCCGCGCTGATGTTCCGAATTCACTTTCATGTAGTTTTATCACTACTAAGCAAGTATTGGAAGACATTTTCAATAACGTGACTCAAAAAGTGGAAAGAAGTCGATATTGAAAKTATTATCTCTAAATTTGCCTATAATAAATCCAGAAAACTTTATTTGTAACAATTTTGTTTTACTAGTACCGTCAACTTGAGAACCTGTAGCAAACCAAGGGCCCCTTGACAGATTTTGCTACAGGCCCCGCGCTAGTTTAATCCGGCACTGTTACGCTGTGAACACTTTAAAACTACGTCATGATATTAAACATGAGGGCATACCTTAGATTTTGTCTACCGAAACTGAACAGATGTATGTATATCGATCACGATGTTTTATCGTTCGATCTTCATGACAAATAAAAATTATGTCTACGTAAATCAAGGTCTGTTGAATATGATGAGGAAGCGTCGAAATAAAAGTTTTTGTCTAACGAAAAAATTCTAAGATATCTCATATAAGACAGACTAAGCCAAAATCGCTTTTTCTTTCTTGTAATAAATGTCCTAAATCCATTTGGGGGCCTACTTTTCAAGCCTCATGCTGCATAGCATCTATACTTGCTTCATTATAAGCCTTTTTTGCATTTAAAATTCTTAGCACAATGAACCGTGAAACATTCTTTATATAGAAAATATAATGCTGAATTCAAAAATTCTCAAAAAGGTCGAGAAAACCTAATAACAGTTTCGAAAACTCTTAAAAAGAACGTTTCGTTCGTAAAAATGTCCACATTTATAACTTGAATGGCAGCAGCATGGACTTCGTGTACAACTTTTACTAATAATTCGACGTCAGCGCCATCTAGCGTGATGTATTTTTGTTTTCCCAAAATTASTTCTTTAAAAATGAGGCACAAACCTGATTTTCAGGCATCGTCAACCAATATATAGAATAATTTTTAGTAAGTTCAGGTTTTTTAAAAGTTACCAACCTCTTTTCGAACCGGTACCTAAGATTTAAAAATATTGTTCTGAAATTTTCCACACGTCCTTTTCTCAGAAAAAAACTGCTGATAAGTCGGAACCGTCAATAATGGATCACTATAATGTATAACTGGAATACAAACCGATTGTTCAAAATCAAGCTTTTATATAGAACAATTTTTATTTGACAAGATATCTTCACGTAATTGGCAATGGATTACTTTCCAAGGTAATACTTTAATTTTCAGACAATTTCTGAATAAAGTGTTCAAATCAGACTACTAGCACTATGACAATTAAACTGACTAATAAACATTTAGATAAATAATTTTAGAATTCGACTTTTATATACATAAAAGCGCTTATTATTTACGAGTAATCGAAAACTTCGAACACCGATATTCAATATTTTAAAATTTTTTCGATTTGGAACCACTCAGCTAGGTTTTTGAGCGTTCCTGTCCTCCGATTTGTGGCTAATATTGTTCTTAAATTGAAGAAACTTAAATTTATTTACGAATGAYAAAATCATTTTCAGCGAWTTTAARTMTGTTCAAGACACTCTTTGAATTTTYTTCCAATTTARGAATTTCCTTCACASTTATGWCGGTGATTTGGTAGTAAATAWWTATTAAATCCATCAAATATGCGTGCGACAWTTCACTCAAGGCAATTGTTATCASTCCCTTGCAATTCGAATTTTCCACAACTCACACTCTTTCTACGCTCCGGCCCAGTTTTTCGGCTTCAATCCGATTATATCACCGTTTACATTGCTAAGTGAGCTTAAAYCAGCATGAGTGTGTGCTCTTTAGCGGTAAACTTTCTTCGCTACATTTGCTCTGCAGTCTAGACAATTAAATGTTMTTCAAGCATATACAAGAATATATATTCTTATACTTGTATGTGTGTGCTGTGCTTGCACCAAAGAAAGTCGAAAGTTCTGAGTCTCAATTTGAGTATGGCAGACAGAACGTTCTTCAGGCGCTTTATAATAATATTTATATAAATATGTTTATAGAGTATGTACGTGTATGTATATAGTTTGCATGTATAGCACTCATTTTGGTATATATGTATATGTGAGCAAATATGCCAGATTTTGTATGCTTTATGCGTTAGCGCTTCTTTGAGCGAACCTGAAAAGCACACACACATATTTATGAGCTTTGTTTCTCAGTTGTGCGCGTTTGTAGAATATACATGTATATTATGTATATATATATAGGTATATATTATATATTCAACAGCTTAAGCATTGTTCTATTTTTAAAGTTCGTTGCTTAAATCTTTCGTTTTATATATTATACTTATTTATTTTGTATTTTTGACAAATTATTCTGTTCGTTTTTTCACTTATTGACTTGGAGTTCATTCAACTTCGGTGTTACTTTTCTTGATGTCGTATTCGATTCTAATTTGTATGATTCAAATTTGGAAAATAGTTTTGGGAGCGGAAGCAGAGGTGGTAGGACATACGTGAATGGGTGTTAGTTGAAATTTTTATAAGTTGTATAAAATAATGACTATTGATTTAGTTCTGTTTTTGTTTTTTTATAGTTAAATGTATTTACTGACAATTTTTTTTAAATTATATTGAAGCCATTTTCGACGGTTATTGTTGATTTGTTTGCAGGTYAAACTCATAAAGCCAGAAAGGTGACCTGTTTAGGGGAGTATTTAAAAAAAAAATAATAATCAACTTCGTCGAAACTAGTCGAGCAAGAAGACATTTCATACTCGTGAGAGATATCGAGCTCTCTTGCCATCTCTATAAAGTTGCCTGATGATTTTCCAGCACCATATTCTTCACTTTTTAAATATTTTCATCAGTTGAAGAAGTCGAATACGTGGCATGTCTCGACTTACTTTGAAGGCTTTTGTACCACTCGTAGGCTTGTGTATTTGATAAAATTGGATCACACAAAACCCTGTCTCTTATACACATCTAGATGTGTATAAGAGACAGCATCTATTTCGCACACGAAATTTAGTTAGAAATACAAAATTTTAAAGAAATTCTGTGCGCAATATTTTTATCCATAGTGATAATCGTAACGAACTACTAAGGTGCATCGACTTCAGCACCTACTGGAAGACTTACTATATTATAAAAAATAAATAAAAATTATAAGCGAAAATTGATAGATAAAACTATGATTTCGTAATAGGATTGATGGCTAGCAGCTAAGAAAAATCTTTTTGTGGAACCAAAATATCAATATTATGTTAAGCAAGGCCCTCTTCTTTTCCTCGTTATTTTTGGGCATAAAGTGCTGCTAACCGCTTGTAATATTGCATAGCYTAGTAAGATTACTGGATGCTAAAGAGAGACTTGATCAAATACAACTAATTCGAACTTTGGTGTAAARTCCACCTCTACTTAATAGAGTTCGAAATCGAATAAAAAATTTGATGAAATGTTAACCTAACTGATAAAAATACAAGATTTTCGTGTATTTTAATACAGTTTTTTATAATCTGCCAGAAAATAAGGACCTGTGTGTGAATATAAGCATGCCAACGCTTAATCGAATTTTCAATACACTTCTTTTAAGATATTTGGAATGGCATTCAGTGACTTCAACGCATGGTTTTGCAGTTTCGTCTCCTATTTGCACAGTTTCAACATCATATTAATAAAATAACGTCTCGCATCATTAGTAAATATACTTCAATATAATTTTCTTATTGACATTAACTTTGACGTCTGTCTGACCAATTGTCTATCCACTCTGTCACGGAGTTAACTTTTGATTCTCTTTCTCTGCACTCATACTAGCGCAGAATATGTCAGTGGTCGACCGAGGTAGTGCCTCGAATTTCTTTTTGGCGCTCGTGCATCAGTTTGGAAGCAGCGTATTTTGCGATGATTCTAGGCTGCTACAGCTTCTTTAATGCTACCTATGCATGGTGACATAAAGGTGAAAGCAAATCTACTACCCCAACAGGTACTCTCCGTTASAGCAGCGCATTACTTTTTTCGAACTTATTGTCTCTGCTTTCAGGCCGATTATGAAGCGCTTGGTAYGGATATCATTAAAAATCATAAAGAACTACTGCGTGAAAATCTTCACGAGGCTTACTATTGAATGGGTGTACCTCATGTAATTACTTGCGTTCTTGTAAGGCCATCCTCACTTAGAGTAGATCGCAAGAAATCTATTGAAAACCAAAATTTTGTTTAGAATTTCTCTCGATTTTTTCCATTCAGGTCTCAACTGGCATCACTTACTGCTCAATGTCAATGCGGATCTGTATTGTCAACTATTGAACCGCCTGAAGGAAGCATTTGCCCAAACAAGGTCAGCTTTGACTAATAGAAGAGRCATAGTGTTCCAGTAGATGCTGTGTAAGCATGGTTGGCARGTTTCTATTCCTGCACCATATAGCTGGAGCTTGGAACCAAGTGATTTCTGCATGTTCCAGGTTATGGTGTATGATTCGCTGCGGTAAAAATTGCCTTAGAAGAAGCTGGGAAAATCATCTGTCCTAATATTTTTCAATAAGGGTATTTTTGTGTTCAGAATCGTTAWTATTGTGATGAGAACTGAATTATTGTACTAACCACAAACAATGCATTTGCTAATGATTTTTAGTTTATTGTTTGAATGCTTATTATTTTCGAACCGAAAAAACCTAGAAAGAATACTCACTCTTTACTTAGAAAGAAATCTTAAATTTACACTTCTATTGATTAATTAACGCTAATAACTTTTCCTTTATAATAGCATGTCTAACAAATTTTCATGATTTCGCTTTACACACGGACACACTTAAACATATCTATATTCACACASACATACATACATATGTATGCCTGACTTTGTACGTTTCGCTTTTTATTCGGTCAATAAACTTGCCATTGGAAAATCATCAGCCTCAACAGCGTAGCCCACCGCTGAGCGGGTGCTGCCTGATCAAGTTAACGGAATGAGTCGTCGCTGCGGCTGCTGGTTTTTCTTCTTATTCTGCTCGTTGCAGGAAGAAAGTAAGCAACTGCAACGTTACTTTCTTATGAAGTCGCAGACGTTGTGAGACGGAAATTTCTCCAAATTGCGCACATGTGTGCGTGCTAACGTTTTTGTTTGTGGCAAGCAAGAATGTCTTGGAAAAACGGCTAAACTGTGGCAAATAGAATAGCCGATGCTGCTGAAAATTCGAAAAGAAAGCAAAGCAAAGCAAGCTTTCATTTACAAGCATTTCTAAATATGTCGGTGTCTGCAAGCGAAACTGATTTGAGCTTGAAAATGAGATTTGCAACAACAACCACAACAAGAAAATGCAAACAAAACTCCAAATAAAAGTAAATGAAAGAAGAAAGGAGGCAACTAACTGCAAGTGCGCTGCATTTAGCAAGTGCTAGCGAATAGTAAGCAGCCTTTCTTTGCATGTTTGTGTGAGTGYGTGTGCAAATGGCAGCTAGTCAACACTTGCCGCACGCTTGCTATTTATGGYGGAGACGACAAACGGCCATAAGAATTTAGAAAATGAAATGAAGTGCAAGGCAATTCGCTTTGTGCGCGGTGACCGCTTCAACGCTTCTGTGCCGCRCTTTCGTGCATTGCCTTTGTTTGCACACTGTGCAACAAAAAAAAAAAAAAGCTGTAATACCCTTTACAAATAAAAATTTTTCCATACAAATACTTCATTCTGTTCGCTCAGTTGGCATGACAGCTATATGCTGCAGCTATTCGATGTGCTTTCGGTAGTGTTGATTTGAATGATAATGTGTGCTAAATTTCGCAGTGATATCTCATCAAATGAAACACTTTTCTATACAAGCATTTCATTCCGATTCAGTTTGTATGGCAGCTATAAGCTATAGTGATCCAATAGCGGCGGTTTCGACACATGAGAAGCTACTTGGAGAAAAAAGAACGTGTTGAAATTTTCAGTGAGATATCTTGAAAACTAAAGCAGTAGTTGCCKTATACACAGACAGAGCAACTTGGCTAACTCAGCCTACCAGCTGCTTATTTATTACATAGTTTATGAAGTCTACTCCRTTTCCTCYKGGCTGCTACAAACWTCATGACAAACTTAATATACCTTGTTCAGGGTATAAAAGTGCAAAAGGCGAACATAAMAACAACAAACGGAAAGTCAAGGCAGTCAAACTTGCCACTGACAGCATGTGTACATGCATATACATATATGTATACACAGTTGGATATATACTCACACATATATAAATGCTCAATAGCTTTGTAGTTGCAAATGCGTTGACTTTTTTGTTAGATTTTCTTCAGACACTTTAATAAACACACTTATGTATGTTCACACACATAAAGTCATGTGACATACGTGCTATGTATATGTATGTACATATGTATGTATAAATATATTTGTATGTGCTGACTGCAGCATGCGCCATTTATGTCATTCACTTCGGCGCACGCAGCGCTTCGTCGATTGTGCATTTGCGCAAACTTTCATTCTACGCATGCGCCAATGTCTCTGTTTGTTTTGCTGGCTACAGAAATTCTGGCGGTATTAGACTATCGGTATTTGGCTTTATAAATAAGCTTAGAAGGAGTTATAAGTAAACATATTTACATTTTTSCTTCATTCTTCCAGAATTTCCGTTGGTAAATCTCAAAAGGTTTATATATCTATTTAGTTACACATAGTTCATAATCTCAAGGTGGCTTGGTTTTGGCGATAGTATGCCTTTAGTAGAAATTTCTTAGATTTCGTATAGATAATAACAGCTTTGTTCATTTTTTGTACGCATCCCCTAAAACTTAACGAGATAGAAATAGGGTCATATATATTTAAGTGATCAGGATGACGAAAAAAGCTGAAATCCGGTTGACTGTCTGTCCATTCATCCGTATTACTTGAGGAAAAGCTGAGATATCTTGACGTATCTTCATATGCCGGTTCCTTGGCGAAAATAATTTTTGGATCTCAATACATACAGCTTACTTTTGACCGAAAATATTGGTCAATGTGCCGGATTTATAATTAAAATTCAGAGAGAATTCTTTCCTGATTGTACTATGTGAAAAMACGACATTATCTAATTTCACTTTTTTCATAACTTTTATAATGAATAAGCTTCAAATCGATTGTTTGATAACGAAAACAAAATTTTTAATCGATAAATATGAAAAAAATTATTAAGTTTTCAATTTTAATTTTTCATATCTTTCATAATGAATAAAATTTAAATCGATTATTTGTTATCGAAAAAATAGAAATCGAAAAATCGATAAATATTGAAGACAATTAATTTTTAAATACCTTTTTTTATCACATTTTGTAGTGAATAAACTTGAAATTAATTTTTTTTCGAAAAATCGATTAATCCGAGAGAAAAACACATTTTCTAATCTTACTTTTTTTATAATTTTTATAATGAATAAGCTTGAAGTCGATTGTTAACGAAATACAAAATATAAAAATCGATAAATATGAAGAAAAGTTTTCCTATTCTCAATTATAACTTTTCATAACTTATTTAACGAATAAACTTTAAATCGATTATTTGTTATCCAAAARATATGATTTCAAAAATCGATAAATACTAAAGAAAATTCATTTTTCCATCATCTTTTTTTCTTTAGTTTTTATATAGTATACTTGAAGTCGATTATTTGTTATTGAATAATTGTTACACGAAAATATTCGAGAAATAGGAAATATAAATTAATTTGCCAACYTTTTTTCTTAAGTATTATGCGAATAATAAATAAAATTGTAATCGATTATTTTTTATCGAAAACTTTATTTATCGAAAAAACATCGATAAATATGAAAAATGTAAAAAATATTTTATTTCTTGTAGTTATTATGTGCATAATAAATAAATTGATAATCGATTATTAATTATCGAAAAAAGTATTACTAAAAGCCACCGAGAATTTTAAAGAAAAAGTAATATTTAAAATTTTCAATCTTAATTTTTATATCGAGTAATCCTGAAATCGTTTATTTATTATAGAAATATTATTATTTGGAAAAAAATCGATAAATATGAAAGGCACATTTTTCCAATTTTTGGCAAATAAACATGTGTTTTTTACAGCTTCTTCACTGAARCTTAAATTTAAAATATATTTATTATTCGGTTCCAAGCGCAAGTTGCGCGACCTTACGCGCTTATAATTAATAAACAACTCCAATGCATTCGATTGCCGCTAGTAAGTGCATTCGGCGATTCGTGTTTGCGTAAAGAAAAGGAAATCGAGTTCAATGTTTGCACTTCACTGCGAAATCTTCACTCGGGTTCCAAGAAAAATTTCACTTTTGCTGCATTTCGTAATTTTTTTAATTGTTGCAATGAATGGCAGAATACAAATAATTACTTTTAATTTATTGCGACTAGTTGGGATTTCGAAAATTCTTAACTGTTAAAAAGAGCTAGTTTCAAATAATTTAGAACTAAATTCCACTGATWCAAATAGAGATGTAATAAATTAATAGTTTTTAAGAGAAAATACTAGAGCAGAGAGTTTACAATTTTTCATAATTTCGTGTTTAAAAAAATTCGGTTTTTATTTTGTAAATTTCAAAAAATATATATATGTGAAAATGTTTGTTTTTCAAATTTTTTTAGTTGTTTTCAGTTTTATAATTATTTGTGTTACGATTTAAAGCATCCTTTCTGCACTCATTTTCATTGCTTCTCAAAGAGAACAAAAGCTGGTGCTCTTTTTACTTTCTGCCCTCAGTCTCAAATGTTGGCTCTGTGGTAGCTTTTGTTGCCATTTTGCTCTCCAGTGCTATTTCTTTGGCTCATAAACTTTAATGTTACGAAACCGACGAATGTAGGCCAACGACCGCCAGCACCACAAAGTCACAGACGCATTCACTTCTGCAGCGTCGTTGTTGGCGGACACGTATACACGCGTGCGACTGCAGGAAACAAAKACCAACGAGGTTTAAAATAATCAAATATTAGTAATTTATGTCATTAATTGCAATATTGGAATTAAAAAATATTAAAACAATAAAATTTAGAAAAATAAAGACTAATTTTCTACGTTGTATATTTTTGTTAATTTTTTTACTTTTCTTGTATTTTTTTAAATTTTTTTTAAATACTTTATGTTGCTTGAAATAATGCTGAAATAACCGGCCGTATTACTTTTTCAAATACGTTTTCTATTTATAAAATAATCTTCATTAAACTTTTAAAAATTTTKCTCTTAAAAATTAAATAGCTTTTCTTAGAAATAATATTGAAATAAGTTCAATATTAATTTATACTCTTTCTGTTTATATATAATAGATATATTTTTGAATGTATATACATAACCAGTTTGCAAATTGTAATAACAGTCGAAAAAGTTTATTGACCTCGCCGATAAAAGTAGACTGCCAAGAGAGAATGGTAAATTAAAATAAACGTCAAGAGCGCAGCTGAAGAGAAAAGTAAATATAGCGTTCCATATTATGTAAAGATAAACACATACACACACGTAATGTCATTTTTGATGTAATGAAATATTTCAAWATATTTAATAATGGTAAAATAACAAAAATAATTAAAATTAAAAAAAAACATTAAGATTTTAACAAAAAAAGCACTAATACTTATAACAAGAAAAACCGTAAATTCGGCTGCACCGAAACTATGATGCCCTTCACAGCTATATTTCTTATAGGATAAAAGGRTCAGAAAAGTTATTGATTTAATCTTACCGTTTTTGTGTCAGCTATATACTGTAGTAATTCGATATCCGTTGTTCTGACTGAGCACCTTCTTAAGGGAGAAACCCATGCAAGCGAAATCTTAGCGCGATGCCTCAAAAACTAATCAACTTACGCCAACCACATTTCCAGTCTTTGAGTATTTTTTCATAAGCAGTTTTTGAGATGATCTTCAGCTCCTTCAGCAAATTTTGTTGCATGTCTTTGATGGATTAAAAACGGGTTCCACGGAGCAGCAATTTCAGTTTGKGTAACAAGAAAAATCACACGGAGCAAGAACGCGTTTCATACCTAAAATAACTACTAAAATCGTTCGAGCTTTCTTGCTATCCCTCTAACTTTTGCCTGACGATTTTCAAGCACAAGAGCCTTCACCTTTTTTTTTAATATTTTATTCAGTTCAAAAGGTCGACGGTCGTCCAGAAAGAGGAATGCCTTCAACGATTTGTCCACCCTATTTGAAGGCTTTCTATCACTTGTAGATTTGTGTTTTTGACAAAACTGAATTTCGAATAATTCTGCACAAATTTGAATWGAAATACAAAATTTCGACAAATTCTTTGTTCGATGTTTTTATCCATTGTAAAAATCGCAATACACTACTGTGGTGTACCGACTTATGCAAATGATAAAAAAAGAATGAACTTTTTAGTATATTGAAATCCTTTAAAAATAAAAGATAAAAAAAATTAAGGGGAAATAATATATGAGTGAACGGAGGTCAGGAAAAGGAAGAGGAAGGGTGTGGCTGAAGGGTTAAGCATGGTTTATCTTGATTTCCAGAAAAACTGCGAGTCCAATAGAAAAGAAAAAACCATAAGTAATTTTGTAGGTAATTAAAAGGTCTTGATCATACACTTTTTCACATAAACTCAAAAAGTGTATAAAAAATTCAAATAACCAAGTTCCAAGTTTTTGGGTTTTTTTTTCCAAAAATTCTGTATCCGTGTCTAGACAGCCTCTATGCTGACATAAAAGCAAATAGTAATCGATTACTGTAAGTAAAAGAAGGGCAATTAAGTTAATATTTCCAAATTTATGATTTATAACGTCATAGACTTTCAAATAAAAATATACTAATATATTCTTCTGAAGCAACTTTGAATTTTCAAACTCATTCCAGAGAAGTGCGCTCACYGAGCTTATCATGCAGCATGATTTTCAGCTGTTTTATAAGATAACAGTTTCCATTAGGCATTAGCAGTTCACACTTTCTTAATATATTGTAACGACGAATTGTTGCTTTTGTCATTGTAATGAGGAAAATAATGAAAATGAGTGATTGTCTAGGAAAAAATATTAAATTACACTAATTGCTCTACACTACTAAATAAATATAAACACATATACTTATATTTTTTACCGAAGAACTCACTCTTTACTTTACAACAATACTGYTCTCTTTCTCTCCATTTATGTAAATACTATATTTTATATATCACTCCGCATTCAAATAGAAAAAACTCAATGCAGGCAACCAATTTTGCTCATAGAATCTTCTTTCTATGTTTATGACTCGCACTATGCATGTCCTACAAGTGTTTGTGAATACAAATTTACACATTTCACTCAACACGAAGCTTTTTTGTGCGCACTCTGCGGCTACTCTCCGAAATAGCGGCACCGTGTCGTATGAGCAACAACTGAAATGAGCGCATAGCAAAAAGCATTGAGCAAACTAATAGAACTGTGTGGCGAAAAAATGCGGAAGAAACTTGATCTTGAGCTTGCAATATACTATATGTAAAGCTAAACGAGAGAGTGTGTGTGAGCGTTTGAGAGTAAGAGAGTAGCGTTTGTGTAATAGACAATTTGTTATTATTGCGTGCGTGTGTGTGTGGGTGACGATTTAGCACAGCAATGGAAAAGTTCAAGTTGAATGTCGTCGTCGTGTTTGTTGTTGTAATGTAAGTTGTTTTTGTCGTCATAGATGCATGTTATGTGCTTCGCTGGCTATCAGCGTGAGCGCCACGCTTTTTTGTGTGTTTGTTGTTGTGCTTTTTTGTAATTTGTGCAATTTATTTTTTTTTTTTATTTTTTGTTGTATTTTGTTCATTTCATTGCATGCACTTTCTGTTGAAATTTARTTTATTGTTGCACTGCATATTGGCATAGATATGTATGTTTGTATATACATTTCTTTATTTATTTATTCGATTAGCAACATTGTTGTGTTGCTATCTGCGCTTCAGTATTCATATTTATGTATATTTGTATTTATATTATGAGTMAATGCGTAAGCGTTTGTATATGCATGTATGTATGACACCAATTGCACTGCACCGCCTAATGTATGAATGGGCGATAAATTAATACATGAGTGGGTGGATGGAATTAGGTGGAAATACATATAATTACGAAGATGATCATTCAGTATAATATTTATTAATATATTATTTTTCTTTGCAATCACTGGGTTTTGCTCTTTTAGACACCTTCCTAAAGTTAAATTGAAATACTTTTCCGATTGCTTAGCCTTTACGAGGGATATATTAGAAAAAAAAACTATTATACTCTGTAGCAACATATTGCAAGAGTATAAAAACGTTAACTTTGGTTGCAATTTTATAATTTTTTCTAATGGATCTGACATGAAAGTGCATAGAAAGATCTTTATTTTCATTTTATTCGATCCGTTTGTATGACATCCTCATGCTGTAGTGATGCAATGTCAACAATTTATTCAGAGTTTCTATGCTCGCTTTGAAAAATAATTTTGGTAAAATTTCATTAAAGGTGCAAATTAAAAAAAAAAAATCCATATAAGGGTCTGAGTTGAATGATTCATTTATATGGCAGTTATACCCGTATGCAAAATTCMGATTGAGATTTAAAAAACTAAGGAAGTAGTTTGCGTATWTACAGASAGACGAACAGRCGAACGTGGCTTAGTCGAYTGKACCGCTTGCGKTGTTCATTTCTGTATGTACATACATATATATTTTATAGAATTTTCGATGTTWCATTCTATGTGCTTTCAATTTCATGGCAGAACTTAGATACCCAGTTCAGGCTACATTACATCTGCAACTAAGTAATTTTTTTTAGGAACATACCAGAATATTTAATTAGGTTGATTTAATAAATCCAAATCTTGGACAAATAAATTTACTGCAATAAATTCATTCACCGCAAGAGGTGTCAAAAATACTGGGCGAACTCTCTACTTCTCACATGAGATGAAGTTAATGTCCTTCGTATAGATACTAAGTTAAACTGAACAATGAGAACCGATTCTTCTTCTAAAAATAATTAAAGTTCT